>NW_015115849.1:17594-29807 GCF_001443285.1 Poecilia latipinna
GAGAGAGGGGTGGGGGGGGGGGGGGGGGGGGGGGGGGGGGGGGGGGGGGGGGGGGGGGGGGGGGGGGGGGGGATTGGATTACTGCTGACGACATATTCGCGTTTGTAGATAGATTTTTACCCAGAATGCAAATGGAAAAAAACCGTGAGCGAAACGGTGACTGGTACTGACTAGTATTTATTCCATTGAGGGAAACTAAGTTTCATATCTGCTCAAGAGCCCCCCTGGTGGTTGAAGAAAAATCCACATATATATGAAAAAAAAAACACTGAATTGTGGTATTGTTCAGGGGGCCAGACCAAATGAGGAGGCAGGCCAGATCCGGTATTGTTCAGGGGGCCGGACCAAATGAGGAGGCGGGCCAGATCTGGCCCGCGGGCCGTAGCTTGGGGACCCCTGTAGTAGAGGAAATGCTGCCACTTAACATTTTTATCTTCAGGCAGCTGAGAGTTTGGAGTGGGGGGGAATGTGACTCATGAAGTAGCTTGTAATCTAACTTACATTTAAAATCAAGTAATCTGTAAAGTAATATGGTTTCATTTTTCACTGTAGCTTTGCCATCACAGTAGTTTAAATAAACATTTCAAACTCTTCTTGTTGTCCATAAGAAAAGTGGATAGAACAGACACGGTTACCCTTTCCACTCTGGGCAGGACAGGAAAGAAAAACACCGCAGGATGCTGACCTGTTCCGCCTACATCATATAATCTTGCACTTTTATTCATCCAGTAATGGAAAATTGTGCAAATGAAGGAAAATCTTGGTCTAAATAGCTGCCATCACTGGCTAAAGCGTCCCAGTTGAGTGATATTGACATCTTATCCTGCTCACACACACACTGACCACACTCCCAGCCTCCTATCATCTCCTCTCCTCTCCAATGGGCAGCAGTCTTTAGAAAATTAGCTTTGAGAAGTCTGGAAGAGACATACAATTCATCACATCCAACTCTGTCAACCACAACACTATTAGAGATAGAGTGTGTGTTGCTGTGTGTGTGTGTGAGACACTGCCACCCTAAAGAAGCACTTACTGTAGGCATGGCTGAGTGTGTGTGTGTTGCCATCTTCAGAGGCTTTGATGAATGTGTCTATTTCAGGCACTGTGACTGTGTGTGATGGATGGATAGAAAGCAGCTACTAATATGTGGGATGGGTCTAAACACTGCTAGACTGCTATCACCTACACCCATTCCACTATTAACACATCAGTTATACATGCACAGTGCAGGAGGCCACCAAAAAACACCAGCTTATACTAACAAGGAGCTGTTCTTATAATTTTCGCTTTAGATGAACCACTGGCTGCAGGATTCATTAGTTATTCCATTCACCTTTCCACAGCTTTAGAAGACAGCTGGGTTTATTTTTCATTGGCTCTCAAAATGGAATAATAGGATTAAGCATAAATGATGTGGAACATCCAAACACTAAACAGATGCTTGGAACAGATAAATGTGTGGATGTGTCATAACTTTCTCGAGCTGAACAGAAACAAAACTGACGTTATTATCTTTGGACGCAAAGAGGAACAATCTAAAGTCAACACACAGCTTCAGTTATTACAACTGGAAACTAGAGATCAGGCTGAAATCTGGGTGTAGTGATGACCTCTGACCTGAACATTCAAAGCCACATAAAGACAGTTACAAAGTTGGCCTTCTATCAGCTCAAGAACATTTCCAGGATTAGAGGTCTAATGTCCCAGCATTAGAGAAACGCTGCTGCTGGTGTTCTGACTAAAACCAGGAAGACAGAGAACATCACCCAGTTCTACAGACCTTCACAGAGAGAATAGACTTTAAAATACTGAACAGCTTAGCACCACAATACATTAAAGATCTGCTGATGTTGTATCAACCTTCCAGAACCCTCAGGTCTTCTGGTTCTGGTTCTGCATCTGATTCTGCTGAGAGGACTAAAAATGGGTCCCTGCTTCAACATAACTTGAATCAAAAGGCTGAATTACCTCTTTGGAATGTCAGCAACTTTTGCAAGGCTATGAAGCCAATCCATTTCCTGCATATCTCAGTGTCTTAAAACACATTTGCATGTAGAGAGCAGAGTGACAGGGTTTCAACAGGAAGTCAATAGAGTTTCCGTTGAGTGAGCTGTGTGTCTCAGCAATAGATCTGTGCTGTAGTTAAATGCTGCTGCCTGTTGTGTATACAAAAAAGGAATTGTTTGTTTATCTTTTAGCACATCTTCAGGTCAACAAGGTCTCTGTGACCTTCTACCCCATCCACTGCCACCATCCCCTCAGTCCTAACAGAGACCTCATTGTCTGCAGCCAGCTTCATTGACTCAAACAGATTTTAAACCGCCGACTGATTGGTTTATGTATCGGCGCTTTGTCTCTTTCTTCAAAATTTTGCTCTTTTAACAAACAGCTGTCCCTGTAAAAGCAGTGAAATTTGCCAATTATGGTCTTTTGGCCACATCGCTTTATGGTACGAGAACTGTCAGTGTCAGTCTGAGGAGACTATTGATTTTAATTAGCGAATGCCCACAGGGTTGTTTGATGATTGGAGAAGAATAGGATGTCCTCAAAACAATGATAAAAATCACACACGCACGCACGCACACGCGCGCATACACACACACACACACACACACACACACACACACACACACACACACACACACACACACACACACACACACACACACCCTCCTCTCCCCACACACACAACTAATTATTAGGTTTAATCAGAGGTGGAATGGCTGTAGGTTCTGTCCAAGGTGTTTAGAGGTGGAAGGAAACATGGAGAAAGAGAGACAGAGAGAGAGAAAAACTGAGAGAAAGGTCTATTAGCTTTGGTATTTTATTAATTCATCACATCAATTTCCTTTTGATACAAAATCAAAAGCCAAAAAATAATAGAGACCTACAGGCCTTATATTTTTGAATGACTCATGTATCTTTAAAATTTATTGGGGCTTCAACTTTAACGTCTTATGAATTAATTAATTACATTGATTTTAACATGTTAAGAATTTTAACATAACAAATCAATTTTTTTTCCACAAAGGCTCCAACCACAATGCAAAGATTTCAACTGGAATCTTTGCGTTCCCATGTTTCTGGTTCACCCGTTAATCTGACGCATGTCTGTCATACAAAAGTGTTTCCATCTCCCGTTTCTTAGGAGAAAAACTCTTGATCAGAAATGCCACGAAACACCTCAAGTGAGTGTAAATTCTTTGTTGCTAAGTAGAGGGAGTTATTTCTAATTTTGACGTTTCCATCAACCTTTCTAATGCAATATTTTAAAAATAAAAAACTTTGATGAAAACATGGCTACTCCTGTATTATGATAGGTATTATGTTCCATTGTTGTACAGGATTTTGTTATGATAGTCGTTCTTATGTAGCTACTTATGTTCATAGTTTCTGTGTCTTCTGGCAGATGCATTGGTTAATCTGAAGGTCACAGGATGTTTGGAGATCTGTAGCTAATGATGTCTGTAGCTTTCAGTAAAAAGTTGGTGACTGTTGTGTGTTATGATCCTCAGTGTGCTGTGACTTGACGTGACCGTACATGATTGAACTGCTGCTGTTTCCTTCCAGTTCTACATTATTATGATGCTGGTAAGAACAGTCAGAAGGAAGCTTTGAAGAAACGCACCCTTGTGGCATCTTGTTGAAGCCTCCAGACAGTCTGCATCTGCATGGGCTGGATTTTATAGGCCTGTGGTCATATGGAAGACTTTAAGAAGTGTGGATGGTGATTCAGAACTTTTGGTGATATTTTTATTGTATAGCAAACAGCACAGTCACTGATCAAATAAATAATAATTCGTACAAGTTTGCCTCCATTTTGAAAATGTGATTCTTTAAGAAGACAATTGTAATGTTTGTCTCTCTACATCTATTGTGGTCATTTATGCTGAATTTCTGTAAATCATAAGTTCTATTATATTTAGTTGTTTCTTTAGGCAGTTAGATTACTTGGAGATGTCTTTGGTGTGGAGAGTTTTTTTTTTATTTTTTATTATTATTTTTAAATCCGAAACAGGATCCTCACTTCGGTCAAAATAAGAGTGAATAGTGAATGTCAGCAAGTCAGGTCAAGTTTTAGGTTTGGAGCAACAGTGTTCAAGATAAGTCTTTACAATTTTTTGTAAACTGTTTCATTTCTTATGTTGTTTACTAAACATAAATATATTCCTTTATTGATCTTCTCATTTCTCCATCCAAGGGAAAAAAAGCTTTGAGGTTTGCTTTCCTGTTTTATTTGTTCCTTTCAGCACCAGGAGGTGTGAGTGGTCATAGTGTGTGTGGGTGTAATATCCTCATCCAATCAGAGCGAGGGAAGGAGCGAATCGCTTTCGCCACACACTTACTGTTAAATGTCAATTTCACGGAGACAATATTGAGGAGATTAATTCTTGCTCTGCCTCACACACACTGATAGACGCCAAGTCCCAGACAGGTGAAATACCAACAAGACACACACGCACGCACACACACACACACGCGCGCACACACACACACACACACACGCACACACACACACACACACACACACACACACACACACACACACACACAAACTGCAACACTGCAAAGATAGAGTGAATGTTAATGCATGGCCTGAGGAAGGGCGAAACTGAAGGTGACTTAATGCTGTTGGGGCTAATGGAAAGCTAGCCAACCTTAACCCTATCACTCCAAATCACCTGCACACCAAAAATCTGCTAAACACACTCATCACATATGCCTCCCCTCAGGGGCACTCGGTGCCTCACATAATCATATGAGATTCATTCTTTTTTTCTTTAAAAAAAGAAACAAACAACCAACAGCTCAATTAAGCCTGTTGAGTGTGTTCATGAGTTTGTTTGTTTATTTGGATCCCCATTAGCCGTTACTGTGAGAATGGCTACTCTTCCTGAGATCCACATCACAGGCAGCATCATGCTGTGAAGAAGTTGCAAGAGGGACAGGAAGTTGTTGAAAGTTGTCCCATCGAGCTGCTCTCTAAAACACTGGATGGACACCAGATAAACACCAGACGGTGCAGGAAGGAATCGAACCAGAGCTACAATGGAGTAGCTCAGATCAAAGCACATCTATTTTTTTAATGGTCTAGTCAAAGTCTGTATATATATATATATATATATATATATATATATATATATATATATATATATATACTGCTCAAAAAAATAAAGGGAACACTCAAATAACACATCCTAGATCTGAATGAATGAAATATTCTCATTGAATACTGTGTTCTGTACAAAGTTGAATGTGCTGACAACAAAATCACACAAAAATCATCAATGGAAATCAAATTTATTAACCAATGGAGGCCTGGATTTGGAGCAAAGCAGGAAATGGAGAGAGGTGGTGTGAAGAAGGTGGAGGCAGATGATCTGCTGAGGCCAACACTAAATGAAGCAGCAAGGAGTCAGTTTTGTCACCTCAGCTCATCTTTCTACATTAAATGTATTTCACAGATAATTTAGAAAGTTGAGTGTTTTATGTAGAACCAGCTGCAGCTTCTACTGCAGAGTTTATTTTAAAATAATCTGAAAACTTTCCTTCACTGGGACCCAGGAAGGATCATGAAGTACATTTGTAAACCAAAAACTAAAGCAGTCTCATGACTGATATTGTTCTTATGACATTGCTCTAAAACACACACACACGCACACATCCACACACAGTCTCAGCACATCACACTTCCACTCCCTCTCATGGTCTACCAGGTCTGACTGTGGGCTTCAGAGTTTTGTTCTGAGTGATTGACTGGCTACTGACTGCCTGTCTGTGTGTGTGTGTGTGGTCTGAAGTTGTCAGTCCACCTGACAAACGCACATTTAGAGTACCTGACTGATCCTGCAATCCATTATGGACGCCTTTCTTCTTGGATGAAATGGTTCACAGCGTTGACTGTGGTGTTAAGTATGTGTCAGACGGTGGATCAGCCTCCAGCTGCACTGTAAAACACAATAGGTGGAGTTAACTTAAAAAATTTATGCAAACTTGTTGCAACAAAAAAAGGTTTTCAAAATGTAAAAATGTATGTGCATGCTGTACATCTTCAGGTTAAACAGCTTGACTGCCTTGATCATTTTGAGTAAGTTGTAATGACATAATAGTACACATAAGTACCGTAAAACCTAATTTACTTTACTTAAAAATATATGCAAAATTGTTGCCTCAAAATCTTTGGTTTAATTTAACGATTGACATTAACTTGTTAAGTGAGCATAAATCTTGTAATTAATGTAACATCCAAAACTTTTTTTTTAACAAGAAACTATTTGTAGATAAACAAAACTATATGATCAGAGCTGCTCTGAAAGAGGCTCCTTCCTGATGAACTGGAGAAGTGTTGGAGGACGTTATGATGTGTACGCTGCCCTTCCTGGTGTCATGAGATGTGGTTGGTGGTGGTGAAGTAGAATGCGGGGACCCAGATGAAGATGATAATGATGAATTTAATGATGGTCCAACAGAACAGAACAACGGGCAGCAACACGAGGAACACACGACGACGATCCGACAAGAGACAAAGACAACAGGTGGACTTAAATACACAGGGAGGGTAATCAGGTAACTAGACACACCTGGGAAGCAATCAACGAGGAAGACGCAGAGACAGAGACTCACAGGAAGTAAACTGAACACAGAAAACCCTAAAAGTAAATACACAGAAAGACGGATCATGACACCTGGTATCAGTTCTGTTAAAGGCAAGATAAAATCAGGGCTTAAGTCAAGGGGCCTCATGCATAAAGCGTGCGCCCAAAAAAATACGCCATATTTTACGCTCAAGTCGGCATGTATAAAAATTAACTTTGCGTCAAAGTATGCGTAAATTTTTCGCTTACGTGAAAATGTGCGGCAGCCACGCAAACTTTTTCTGTGAACAATATCAAACCACAAAGCGTCAAAACTCACCTAAACACACTGAAACTTGAAACATTCAGTGTTTTTTAGACCAGAAAGCATCAAACATGATGTTTTTTTCATGATTTTATTTTTTATTGCTTAAAAGTAAACAATGAATGAACCGCATTTATCCCCAGACAATAAAGTAACACGAACACAAAATAAAGAATAAAAAATAAAATGATGTGAACACCTCACTCAAATGTAAATACTACTTTCCCTCAGTTTTTGTCGCTCGAATGTAAATAGTATTTTTCATCAGTTTTTGTCTCATAAAGATGTAATGCATTGGTTCGTGAGCCGAAGCGCATGTAATGCATCTGCGGGGTAATTTCATTCTCACTAAAATAAGAAAACAGGGTTGGATCAGCAGATTAACTTAAACCTGCTGATTAAAAATAATCAACAGGTTTGATTATTTTTAAGGTGATCAAGGTGTGTATGCACTCACACGTATATAAGTATAGCTGCGCAAAGGTGAGCCGCGTAATTGTGGAGCGTTATGGCTCTGATGGAGAACATCATCAATGGAAGGACTCAGAGGGAGCGACTGATCAGAGATCATATTGATCTGCTGGGAAATGTTGATGATGGTTTATTAGCGTTTAAATTAATTCAGACTAATCATCCTGGATTTCTGAGCAAAACTTAAAGAAGGAGCGGTACCGGTAGCTGCTTTAGTCGAGCCACCCGCTTTGTGCGCCTTATGGACATAAAGCATCTTTATTCTGTAAATGTACAACTTCACATGATTTAGAATAAAGGTCCACTTTCTCATTTACAGAGAGGCACTGCTTCATGAACACATTTAAGAGTCGATTTAAACCCTCACACATTGTGTGTGTTACTGCTTTGTGTGTTAAACACAGGAGCAAAGTTTCTCCTGAGTAAGAACATCTGGGGCCTCATGCATAAAAGAATGCGCAGTTTTCACACTAAAACTTGGCGTACGGAAAAATTTAGAAAAGTGCAGCGCACAAAAAATGGGATGCATAAAGCCGTGTCGCGCACCTTTCCTTTATAAATCCTAATTTGCGGGACATAGAGCGCAGCTGCTGGTCTGCAATGTCGCCACCCATAAATACATAAATACCCGGAAGTCTGCCGCCACGTGAAACAGTAACCATGGCAACGTCCTTGTTTGTAGCAGTATGAGTATTTATAATAATGATTATATATTTTATTTAAAAAGTGTTTTCAGGGCACATAAGGTCACCTCACAAAAATAAAAATTATATATTTTAAGAAAAAAATAAAATCCAAATAAAATAAATAAAGAGATCGTGAAAATGCCCGTTTGAACAAATAGCCGGGATTTAAAGACAGACAGCGTGTCAGAGAGTCTTTGAGTGGGGAATGTGGACTTTTATTCTAAATAGTAGAATCAGGTGCATAAGTTGTAAATTTGCAGAATAAAGATGCTTTATGTCCAGAAAGGCGCATTCACATGACTACATGATGACTGCAGTTTCACCGGTACCGGTACCGCACGGCTCCTTCTTTAAGTTTTGCTCAGAGCTCCAGGATGATCAGTCTGGATTAATCTAAACACTAATAAACCATCATCAACAGAAGATAAATATGATCTCTGAACAAACGCTCCCTCTGAATCCTTCCATTTGCGATGTTCTCCATCAGAGCCAAAACGCTCCACAATGCGGCACATTTTTGCGCAGCTACGTACATACAGGATTGTCTACACACCTTAAACACCTTAAAAATAATCAAACCTGTTTGGAGTTAATCTGCTGATCCAACCCTGTCTTCGGTTTATAGTGAGAATGAAATTACCCCATAAATGCATTTCATGCGCATCGGCTCACGGACCAATGCGTTACATCTTTATGAGACAAAAACTGAGGAAAAGTACTATTTACTTTCGAACGAGGGTTTCACATACTTATATTTTTATTTTCTTTATTTTGTGTGCGTTATTGTCTGAGGATAAATGCGGTTCAGTTTCATCGTTTACGTTGAAGCAATAAAATATTAAAATCATGAAAAACATCAGGTTTGATGCTTCTTAGTCTAAATAACACCGAATGTAGTCAGATTTAAGTGTATTTAGGTGAGTTTTGACGCTTTGTGGTTTGATATTGTCCACAGAAAATGTGGACAATATCCACATTTTCTGGATATTGGCTGCCGCACATTTTCACGCCAGTGGAAAAAGTGTGCGTATATTTACGCAAACCTTGACGCAAAGTAAATTTTTATACATGCCAACTTTTGCGTAAAATATGGGACCGCACATTTTTTGTGCGCACGCACGCTTTATGCATGAGGCCCCTGCTCTTCTCTATGCAAAGTCTGGATTTCTCAACAAGCGCCTCAAAGCCTCCGGGCACCATGTCCCGTCTGTGTAGTGTCTTCTCGTTGGACTGGACCGTTTCATTGTCTGTCTCTGCTTTTACAGAATCATCTTCAGTCCAAAGCGGAACTAGAGTTGTAACTCTAAAGGAATCTATGAAGCCATGCTCTCTGCACACTATGCTGGCATTCAACCTTCTTTTATTCTGAGACACAAGTTGCTCTGGTGAGACAGGAAGCCGTCAAGGAAAACAAAACCCATTGAGTTTCCAAACATGTGGTGAGCCGTTGTGATGCTGGACCAGCCGAGGAGCAGAGTGGACAGCAGAGGCTGCAGCCTGCAGCTAAATCTGCTCCATATCTTGACGAATGGCCACAGTCTGAAATCTACAACATTCTGTTGAGCACAGCTCTACTAACCCCAGACAGTCACCTCTGTGGCACCGCTATCACTCACTCTGAGTGTGTGATTGTGTGTGTGTGTGTGTGTGTGAGTGTGTATTAGAGAGAGAGAGAAAGAGGCCAGACCATGCTGCAGATAACCTGATGTTATTGATGCTCAAGACCACAGAGCCACTGCTATCTACATGTGCTGCATAAAAACACACACACACACACACACACACACACACACACTGAGGCCATATTAGCAGGCATTAAAGGTATGTGGGGTTTAGTTTGACAACTTTCCCTCCTGCCTTCTGTTTTTTCCTCTCAGATCTTGGTTCCTCCTCCTTCCTGTTGTCACATGTTGCCATTTTTCCTCTTCCTGCCCTCCATTCATGTCATCTCCTTGTGAAATCTCCTCATATTATATTTTCCTCTGTTCTCTGCCTCTTCTGATCCTTTCCTTCGGCTCTCCACTCCTCCTCCTCCTCCTCTCTCTCTTTCTCTCTCTCTCTCCTGCCCATTTATCTAAATCTGTGCTCTCCTTAACCACTTCTTATCAGAAGTGGCGGTCGCTCTCCATCCTAAACGCACCGCTCCAGATTTTAATTTTCTTTAGATTAATGTCCTCCTCTCCTCTCTTAATGCTTTCAGCCTTCAGCTATCCTGCTCCCCGATGTCTATCAGTGCACACACACACACACACACATAGAAGCGCGCGCTTGAAGCATCATGCGCTCACACAGAATTTGAGCAGCTTAAATACACACATTTGTCTCCCGTGTGCTTCGCCATCTCCAAACACACATAGCCACAAAAACAGGCCTGCAAAATGGAATGGAAAAATTTCCTCAAATTTTCTGTAAATTAGAAGGTGTTGCCAATCTCTACTGAGGTTTAAAGAAAACAACTCACCCTGAATTCTTTTCATTACGGTTAAAGCCAATAAAGCCGAGCTGAGCAGAGAAGATCAAATGAGACCAGAGGACATCCAGCATGTCGCCTTTAAATAGGCCACTTTTAACAAACTCTGATGAGAAGCCTGGCTGGGTGTTACCTTATGTCTGTTTATTCTGTTGCCATGTTTTACATTTTCCTGTCAAAAAGTGACTTTTGAATTAGAATATTTTGGGAAGGATTTTAAGCAAACTGTCATGATGTGGTTTGTAGAGGTGAGGACGCGGACACAGGCAGACCCAGGATGTATGTGAAAATGATGAGTTTAATAATGATTTCCAAGGAAATGGAACAACGGGGGAACAGCACGGAGAAACAGGCGACATACGACACGACGAGGATCCGACACAGACAAAGACAACAGGTGGGGTTAAATACACAGGGAAGGTAATCAGGGAACTGCTGGAGGCGGAGCTTGAGCCACGGAGGGCGGCGACGCCGGCGCAGGAAACACAGACGAGGAGGCAGGTCTGGCAGGCCGGCAGGAAGGCCGGCTGGAGTTTCGGGCGGAGCCACAGGAAACTCGGGGGGCGGAGCCACAGGAAACTCGGGGGGCGGAGCCACAGGAAACCCGGGGGGCGGAGCCACAGGAAACTCGGGAAGCTCGGGGAACTCTGGAGCAGGCGGCTGCTCACATGCAGCGGACGGAGGGAACTCTGGAGCGGGCGGTGGGACCGGAGGCAGCTGAAACTGGTGCTGCCTCGGTGCGGGGACCGGGACCTCTGGCGGCTCAGGGCGGCGGTGACGTCGGTGCCCAGGGGCCAGGACCTCCGGCGGCTCAGGGCGACAATGGCGGCGGGGTCCGACCCCTGGTGGGCACAGTACCAACCGTGTTCCCCACCAAGGGTTAGCCCTGGCGTCCATGCTGCTGGCACAGCTCCTAACAAACTTTGCCGAACGAAAATATCTTTGCTGTAAAAAATCATCGGAATCAAGATGAAATGTCTTTAAAAAACAATTCTAATAATAATAATTCTTCAAAATAAACACGTGTGAATGACATGTGTGAATGACACGTCATTCACACATGACAGACTGTGATCAGTCTGTCATGTGCAGCAGATGAAATCATCACAGATGGATTGACCTGATGTCCGAAGAGGAAACAGAAAACTCTCAAATTTCACTGGATCAAAAGAAGAAGAAAGAGTTAGAGAATAAAGTTAATTACTGTGTTTAATAGCAAAAAGCAAAAACTATAAAGATATTTGCTAAATAAATAAACAAACAACTAATCCCTAGAAAAAAAAAGGTGTACTAAATTTTAATATACTTTATCATATTTCAAGTACACTTAGGATTAATATACTTAAAGTGTGCTTTTTTGGAATAACTATTTTTGTGCTTGGTGTATTTTAATAGTTTTTAAATTGTAGTAATGTACAATTTAAAGTATACTAAGCATACTTCAACGTACTTTTATGGAACAACTTAAAATACACTTAAGTATGCTGCCTTTTATGTATTAAAACATGCTTGATTAGTATATTTTGAGTGTACCATTTTAGTGCTTGAATTATATTTAAAATATACTTAAAAAGTATATTGAAAATACATATTTAATATATTAGTAATGTGATGGGGGCTACACAGTGGTGCAGTTGGTAGCACTGTTGCCTTGCAGCAAGAAGGTTCTGGGTTCGATTCCCAGCC
>NW_015115849.1:31720-35520 GCF_001443285.1 Poecilia latipinna
ATGTGTATAAAAAGAGAGAGTGTGTTTTATTGAGATGACAAATGTGTGTGTGTGTGTGTGTGTGTATATATATATATATATATATATATATATATATATATATATATATATATATATAAATAATATACCAAACCATTCCATGTTTTGATATAGACTAAAATGTCCCCAGTTACTAAAGTTATCAGATCTTTCATCTGATTCCTATTGTGCTTCATTTGTAGGAATTATCATAGACTTTTCATAGTACTTCATGAAATGTATAGAAATTCAAACTGCTGTACCAAATGTTTGCAATCTCTCAAAATGTGTCTCATTGTAAAATATGTTATATTATAGATATATATATATATATATATATATATATATATATATATATATACATATTTGAATGTGTCATAATTTACAAAATGATATCTATTAAATTCCATTGCACTGCATCTGCCCCTGTAGCATAACAGAAAGAGCTGTATTTAACTAATGATGTTCACTGAGTACCAATTCATTTTGTATAATGCATTGGTAATATTATTTATTTTACAATGATATTTCATGTTTTCTAAAGGGTTCAAGGTAATTTATGTAAAGCTTTACCAGATTTGAGTCATGTTCCTGGTTGTTTTATGTTTAACTACAGAGAAAATGACTACTGTATGTCGTCTGTCTATCCTGTTGTGTGGTCGTGCATTAGACTAGCCTGAAGGATGACAGAGGCCAGAGTGATGTAGTGTTTTACTGAGACACTGTCCATGCTGCTGATTTATTGCTTTTGTGTAGGCAAGCCATCAACATACATTATGGAGTTGCAAAGCAGGTAGTTATGAGAAAACAGAAAATGATAAATTTGCAATTAAAACAGTGAAATCTGAGAAATTGAAATATACAATTTAAGACACACTCAGATGAGCTCAGGGAACACAGTATTGTAGCAAATATGTGATAAGATTAATATAAATGAAAGCCAAGTGGAGGGTAAACTTTGATTGTATCAAGTTGTTTTCAGTTTACGAGTCTGCTTACGCTATGAGTTTTGTGCAATAGTTTGATTGGTGTGTCTGAGTAAATCCAGCTCTAATACCAGGTACAGCTTTTCCACTCTGGTCCTAAGAAGGATAACAGCTCTACTCGATCTCCCCTGCACTGTTTGACTTCCAGACGCTTTTGTTCTGACCATTTTCTATGTCATCTCTGCATCATACTGTGGCCTTGCATTGCTTCATTAGAAAAAAAGAACTCCTTGTGGTACCTTCTACATTCTGTAGGACCAGTAGATGTAAATGTTTGTACATTGTACAGCACCTTTATAAACAAACCTGCTGAGTGCTCTTTTGGGGAGAAGAAATATATTAAAATTGCTCTATTATTTTTTTATGTAAAAAAATTAAAAAGAGAAAATATTTAAAATTGATTGAAAAGGGTAGGCTATGACCTTGACATAGAATTCTGTTCATGCACTAAAAATAAAACTTTACTGAAAATATGATTTTCTGTGTCTTTGTTCTGAATCTTTTAGATTTTCATCAAATAATGTCTGGTTAATGANGGCACCAGCAACCCTCCCAACCCCACTGGGGACAAGGGTGTACAGAAAATGGATGGACAGTAATATGATTACAGTATGCTACAAATACACTTTTGGATTATTATAATTGCTAATGAGGTACACTTTTTAGTTATTTAATGCCTTTTATTATTCTGCTTTGCCACTTTCTACATTACATGCTTCATACACACATCAGTAGTGCAAACATATCAGGTTACCAGAACACAGACAGATCCATTACAACACACTTTACAGGTGACACTAATTCCATTGTGCTTTCAATATATTACCATTTTGGTAACACTTTATTTGATGGGGTGTGCATAAGACTGACATGACACTGACATAAACATAACACCTTTCATCCAACTTTTAAAGCAACTTCTCATTAAAATTTTCATTATTTACTTATTCATTATTTATGACACTGTTGGTATGTTCCTAACAGGAGTTATGTCATGTTATGACAGAATCATATCAATCTTATGCACAGTCCGTCAAATAAAGTCTTACCCACATTTTTTCAACTATACTATAACAGAATTGTACAAATTGTCAATACATTCAAAATTTACAGTCAACATGCTTATGAAAATCAGCACAATAAAGCAATAGGTACACTTTAGAGGAAATGTGAAAAATGTTTCATCAAGGACAGAGTATTGTTTTAATACAATGTCACAGCATTCTAGTGCAGACAAACTGATATTTTTCCTTCCTAAGAACAGTGAGGATCAACAACAGAACATTCCCATTCACTGCACCTTACAAAACCTACAAAAAAGAACAATAGAACAATTAAACAGAGAAAGCATTTGTATTTTAAAGAGCACAGAAAAATGGCAAAGAAATTCAGTAAGGCTTACAACTTTCAGCCGTTGTGGTCTTGCTATGTATGTGACATAATCAGAACTGATGATGATTGGGGCTGGATGCCTTAAGTGGAAAAACAATTCTGAGTGACTCCTTTGCCTGTTTATGTTAGAAGTAGAAAAAAATAGTCAGCAATGTCATAGAATCAGTTGATGTTAGCAATAACTATGAAGCTGTTTTAAGTGTGGACTTAAGGAGACAAACTACCTTAAAAGCTTTCCATCCTTGATCTGAACACATTGATCCTTGCAGAGTGGTGAGGGGAGCTGGTGGTGCCCATCTCTAGCAGTCATCAGATGAGAGGCGGAGGTTCACCCTGGACAGGTCACCAGTCCATCACAGGGCCCTGAAAGCCAACAATGAATAAAATGCATGAAAGAGAAATGTTAGATTAACAAGGGGAAAAATTCTGTCCAGTTACCTTTAAATCAAATCATGTTTATTAAGCACTTAGTGTTGGTAACACACCAGTTTTTGCTGTTGAAAATGAGCTAGCTGCTCAGTGAAAAAAAAAAAAACATCCACCATGAAGACCATGTGGAGGTTCATCCTCAGAACTGGTTGGTGATTTGGGGGAGCCAAAGCTTCTTCTGAGACAAGAAAGTCTTTAGGTTTTCTAACACCTGATCTCTCTGTCTTCATCTTTCATCTTCATTTGCTTAGACTGCAAAAATATGTTGAAGATAAAAACAATGATTAACGATTATAACAACAGCCTCACAATATCAAAGTCTCTTTGACATAACTGAGCTTAATTAAAATCAGGTTAAGTTTATGAAGAAAAGTAAATTAATTCACAACAAACAGAGCCTCCATGCAGTTATAACATGAAGCTGAATATGATTGCTATAGTAATAATCATACAAGTCACAATAAAATTGATAAAATAATTATTTCTGAAACCAACGTAAGTTTATGTCTTTACTGCACTGTTTATAATTAAACGAAGATCATTAATAAGCAAACTTACCACCAGCTAGCAACACGTTAGCAGCCTTCGTCCCTTCGGTTCCTTTTGTGACCCACATTTCATTTCCATCCGGTTCTTGTCCAGTTATGTTGTCGTCTAACTCGGACTAGGACGTCACCAGCTTGAATTAACCAAAATTACTAACTATTATCAAGGCCCTCTCTACTTTTCAGGCAATATTATGCGAGTAAAAATGGCAAATTTGAACAGCGTCTGTTATCTTCTTTGGTTTCAAGTCTTTTCTTCTTTATATAGGGTTTAAAAAAGAAGAAGAAAGAAAAGAAAGTGTGCAATACCGCCATCATCTGGTCTGGAGTATGAACTGGAGCTAATGCCGTTGACTTTTAGATCTTACATCATACATCTGAAAATGGATTGGGTAAAGACAGCTTCCGTGTTTTTGTTAAAAAACTGAAA
>NW_015115849.1:39420-44008 GCF_001443285.1 Poecilia latipinna
GAAAAAAAAGAATGGTGTAGGGCAATGGTCCCCAGACTTTTTCCTGTTAGGGCCACATAACTTTTCTCTTCTCTGGTGGGGTGGGGGGGTGCGTTTCTCGATTGATTTTTACCTGTGCATGTAATGAAGCATGTGCAAAAACCATGAGTGAAACGATCACTGGGACTAACTAGTATATATTCTATTGAGGGAATGTAATTATAATATATTAATTTCTCATATGTTAACATAAAGGCTCGTTTTGAAGTATAAGTTGCTACTTACAGGCATTGCTTCGAAGAATTCAACCTGGAATGCGGCGTTCATACACGTGTGTTCATCTGCTCTACCGCTAGCAAACAACCGTACTGATTAAATAATGTAAAAGTCAAGCAGTTCCCTAAAAGTCCAACAGATGGCAGCAATGCGCCATGCAAAACAAAACACCCACAGTTTACAGGACACACTTCCTGCTAAAGAGCCCCCTGGTGGTTGAAGAAAAATCCACATATAAACCGGAAAATACAATAAATGACAAAAAAATCTGAATGCTCTCTGGTATTGTTCAGGGGGCCGGACCAAATGTGGAAGCAGGCGGGCCGTAGTTAGAGGACCCCTGGTGTAGAGCAACAATTTTAATTCAAAGGGATTTGGAAATTCAAAAAAATGATTAAATATATCAAGAAAAACGTCAGCATTTTAAAACATGCAGTTGGTTAAAAAAAAAAAAAAAAAAAAAAAAAAAGGCTTTTCAACTTTGTTCCAGAAGCCCGACATAATCCGGAAATTCAGGTAGGCAACTTCTTTTAGGTTATATTGCACAAATATCACAGTTTAATCCTCTGTTGGCTCTCTCTCTCTCTCTGTATTGTTGTGGTTATGTGAGATCACTTGAGATCACGCGGTGTTATTAGTGATTGTAGATCACCTGTTGCTCACCTGGTGACTTCAGTGAGTGGGTGATGGGGGAGGTCTACTTTTTGCTGACTGCTATGTTTTGTCTGATCACTGTTTAATTCTACGGATCCGTTTTATGCTGCTTTTGAACACTGTTTGCCTTTGGATATTGACAATAAAATCATCGCAACTGCAGCTTGGATTTACGTTTCGATCAGCTTGCGCGTCAACAACCACTCCCCTACTCAGCCGCTCAGCGACTTTTTGATAGTCGCTAACACACAGTGCCGATCGATCGGTCACCGATCATAATCGGGCCGATTTCCGTGAAATCGGTGATAATCAGTGATCGGCGATCATTCTCTCTTGTTGCCGATACCGATCACCTGCTTCTCATTTGCCTGTGCAGCTGATCTCCTCTTTCNTCTACATTACATGCTTCATACACACATCAGTAGTGCAAACACATCAGGCTACCGAAACACAGAAGGATCCATTACAACACACTTTACAGGTGAAACTAATTACATTGTGCTTTCAATATATTACCATTTTGGTAACACTTTATTTGATGGGGTGTGCATAAGACTGACATGACACTGACATAAACATAACACCTTTCATCCAACTTTTAAAGCAACTTCTCATTAAAATTTTCATTATTTACTTATTCATTATTTATGACACTGTTGGTATGTTCCTAACAGGAGTTATGTCATGTTATGACAGAATCATATCAATCTTATGCACAGTCCGTCAAATAAAGTCTTACCCACATTTTTTCAACTATACTATAACAGAATTGTACAAATTGTCAATACATTCAAAATTTACAGTCAACATGCTTATGAAAATCAGCACAATAAAGCAATAGGTACACTTTAGAGGAAATGTGAAAAATGTTTCATCAAGGACAGAGTATTGTTTTAATACAATGTCACAGCATTCTAGTGCAGACAAACTGATATTTTTCCTTCCTAAGAACAGTGAGGATCAACAACAGAACATTCCCATTCACTGCACCTTACAAAACCTACAAAAAAGAACAATAGAACAATTAAACAGAGAAAGCATTTGTATTTTAAAGAGCACAGAAAAATGGCAAAGAAATTCAGTAAGGCTTACAACTTTCAGCCGTTGTGGTCTTGCTATGTATGTGACATCATCAGAACTGATGATGATTGGGACCGGATGCCTGGGGTGGAAAAACATTTCTGGGTGTCTTCTTTGCCTGTTTATGTTAGAAGTAGAAAAAAATAGTCAGCAATGTCATAGAATCAGTTGATGTTGGCATTAACTATGAAGCTGTTTTAAGTGTGGACTTAAGGAGACAAATTACCTTAAAATCTTTCCATCCATGATCTGAACAGGCTGATCCTTGCAGGGTGGTGAGGGGGGCTGGTGGTGCCCATCTCTAGCAGTCATCAGATGAGAGGCAGGGTTCACCATGGACAGGTCACCAATCAATCACAGGGCCCTGAAAGCCAACAACAAATAAAATGTATGAAAGATAAATGTTAGATTAACCAGGGGAAAAATTCTGTCCAGTTATCTTTAAATCAAATCATGTTTATTAAGCACTTAGTGTTGGTAACACACCAGTTTTTGCTGTTGAAAATGAGCTAGCTGCTCAGTGAAAAAAAAAAAAACATCCACCATGAAGACCATGTGGAGGTTCATCCTCAGAACTGGTTGGTGATTTGGGGGAGCCAAAGCTTCTTCTGAGACAAGAAAGTCTTTAGGTTTTCTAACACCTGATCTCTCTGTCTTCATCTTTCATCTTCATTTGCTTAGACTGCAAAAATATGTTGAAGATAAAAACAATGATTAACGATTATAACAACAGCCTCACAATATCAAAGTCTCTTTGACATAACTGAGCTTAATTAAAATCAGGTTAAGTTTATGAAGAAAAGTAAATTAATTCACAACAAACAGAGCCTCCATGCAGTTATAACATGAAGCTGAATATGATTGCTATAGTAATAATCATACAAGTCACAATAAAATTGATAAAATAATTATTTATGAAACCAACGTAAGTTATATATCTTTACTGCACTGTTTATAATTAAACGAAGATCATTAATAAGCAAACTTACCACCAGCTAGCAACACGTTAGCAGCCTTCGTCCCTTCGGTTCCTTTTGTGACCCACATTTCATTTCCATCCGGTTCTTGTCCAGTTATGTTGTCGTCTAACTCGGACTAGGACGTCACCAGCTTGAATTAACCAAAATTACTAACTATTATCAAGGCCCTCTCTACTTTTAAGGTAATATTATGCGAGTAAAAATGGCGAATTTGAACAGCGTCTGTTATCTTCTTTGGTTTCAAGTCTTTTCTTCTTTATATAGGGTTTAAAAAAGAAGAAGAAAGAAAAGAAAGTGTGCAATACCGCCATCATCTGGTCTGGAGTATGAACTGGAGCTAATGCCGTTGACTTTTAGATCTTACATCATACATCTGAAAATGGATTGGGTAAAGACAGCTTCCGTGTTTTTGTTAAAAAACTGAAAACAACAGATCAAGACCACAACACTGAGACCAAGACAAGACCAAGACCAGAGTGTATCGAGACCGAGACAAGACCAAGACTTTTAGGGTCCGAGACCAAGTCCAAGACCGAGGAAAGTCGAGACCAAGTCAAGACCAAGACCAGCGACCCGCGCTATATGACACGATAAAATGTGAAATATGATCAAAATTGCTTCTCAAACTGATCTGAAAGATCCGTATTCCCATACAAAGACCTAGATATTAAATACTTGATAAATTTGACCAATATTAAAAGCAGAACAAACTTTTTTTTCTGCTTTGCTTCCATCTCTGTGCTACAATCCGCGGTGGTCTGGTGCCATCCCTAAAAAGATAACGCCCTGGGCATTTGCCTATATTGCTCATGTCAGAAACCACCACTCTGTACCATTTAACATAGCAATTGAGGCAATGCCTAGATGGCAAATAATGCTCAACTATGAACACTGACCAAGGAGCAACAACCAAGAAGAAACCATGCACAAGGCGCTCATCGTGACTGTTCTCATCCTCTCTCCCACAATATGAAGCCAGGTAGTCTGACACCATGGCACACATTACAGCTGCCACTCTGAATGAAAACAATCAAAGAGCAATGTGCATGCTCTGCGTGCTCTTTCGTTCTTGTGTTTTAGTTATTTGTTAATTAAAAAAATATCAATGTACATAATTAAATAAAATAATGATACAGTGTACACAAGTGTATTACAAGAACAAAGAACGGGTGTTCTGTCAGGTCAGATTGTCATACGCTTAACATGAACTCACGGTGTTCTGTCAGATCAGCATACGTTGTCAGATAGTGGTATGCTTAGCTCAGACATGCATACGCTGTCATTACCATATGATTTTATTTAATCAGCAACATAGAATCATGACATAGATCATTATTAACAGTTATTAACAGTTGTATGGCATCCAGCTGCAGCCAGACCTGCTTTAAATACACTTTGAAACCACGACAACGCATGTATATCTATATAGTTATCATTGAAAACAATTTAATGACTTATTTTCGTCATAACTTGCTGCGTATGGTGAACTGACAACTCCTCTGACTGTCGGACTTCTTAATGCGCATGCGCAGGCCTGGTACTCACTGCATGTTTGCTATTCTGCGCGCGAGTGAAAGGTGGGGAGGGGAGGGAGAGGGAGGAGTAACAGAAACACGTAA
>NW_015115849.1:47326-52721 GCF_001443285.1 Poecilia latipinna
TACCATATGATTTTATTTAATCAGCAACATAGAATCATGACGTAGATCGTCATACACTTTGTTATTAACAGTTGTATGGCATCCAGCTGCAGCCAGACCTGCTTTAAACACACTTTGAAACCACTATAACGCATGTATATCTATATAGTTATCATTGTAAACAATTTAATGACTTATTTTCGTCATAACTTGCTGCGTATGGTGAACTGACAACTCCTCTGATGTTCGGACTTCTTAATGCGCATGCGCAGGCCTGGTACTCACTGCATGTATGGTATTCTGACAGTATATGGTAATCTGATAGAACAGCGGCTCTCAGTGACACTCCAGTCCTATCTAATAAGTAAAGAGCCGTGAAGAATCGACTGTTTCTGAATGTCACGTCACTATATTGCAGACTTTTGGACACAGTGTTGTCCCATATATGTGACAAGTCAGTCAACACCTCCGCACAATAATTCAGCGCAGTGAGTGACTTTTTTTCATCACAAATAACGTGTCTCTGTATAGCTAGCTTTGCTAACATCACGTCATCGGAGCTTACCTTTCTTTGAGAAACTTTTCTAAGTGACGAAAAAAGTTAGACGTTGTACCCACCGTCTGTGAAAGCGAAGCGCTGCTGAGTTAGCTGTGGTCATCGGATTTCTTATGATTTATGCAGCGCTATTCCATTACTGACGATTAGACAGACATCTTCTGCCGCTCAGAGGAAACAACTGCGCATGCCTTGGAGCGCCGCGTGTGAGTGAAAGGAGGGGAGGGGGAGTAACAGAAACACTTTTTTGGATGGATTTTAATCGGTGCGTTTTGCATCCAGTGAAAACAAAGATGTTAACAAATAAACTGGACAGTATGCTGTACGTTTAGTGATATTTTCACAGTTGCGGTCTCGACTGGTCTTGAAATAAAATGCCGAGTCCTCAGCGCCCGAGACCGGGACAAGACCGAGACCAAATGCGGTAGAGTCCGAGACGAGACCAAGACCATCAAAAAATGGTCTCGAGACCAAGACCAATCTCGAGTACTACAACACTGACTGAAGATACCTGCTACATTTATTGTTAAGGACAAGTATTATTTTTGTTGAAGCACCTCTATCACTAAAGGGTCACTGTAGGAGCTATTTTCCCATTTTTAGTTAAATCTTAGAATTAAAATTGTTTAGTTTATTATTTTTTGTCTATTTTTTTGGTTGATTTATCATTATAATTTTTGTTTAATTTGTTATTTAGAATAAGTTTTTGGTTAGTAATTCACTTAATTAGTTAATTTATTTCAGGTTGGGATATGGGTATTTCACGGTATAAATAGGTGGGTCTTGGGTAGTTTATTATGCACGTGGGTGGTCATAAGGTTTTTTACCAGCCAATCAGTCACATCGGTTTCTTTTGTCAGTCAGAGAACAGGTACAGGAATAGGAGCAGAAGCCTGTAACCTTTTTGCCTGAACTGCAAATAAAACCAAAGAACTATATTTTGACTTTTGATTTTTTTTTCTTTTTTTTTTTTTTTGCTGCGTAAACCAGAATCCACGGTGCATCAGGTGACTATTTGAGTTGGATTCACTTTTGTTTTGATCACCTTTGAGTTTTTGAGTTTTTTGATTTTTGAATTTAAGTTTTGGGACAAATGGTCACTACAGTCACTGTTTGATATTTTGGCATGAACACATTAATTACTTTGTTAAACATTCCACAATAAGGATGATAATTTTTTTTTTATTCTTTGCCATTTTAACAAAATATTAAAAGATAAAGGCATACTTTATTAGCCTAAAGTATACACTGAGATGTAATTTAAAACATACTGAAATTAATAATTTAATGGAAGTGTTAAGTGAATTAAAAAAATGTATATTTTGAGATTATATTTTAAAATATACACAATATCTTTTGCAGATCTTTAAAAAAAAATTTAAATAGACACTTGAGCAAGTGTGTATTTACACTTGGACAAATACATATTTTGTTCACTTAAAGTATACTTTTATTATATTTCTTAAAGGTGTATTTTGGTACAATTATATTTAAGTGTGCTTAAAGTTATAATTTCAAAATTGGTACAAGCATACTTTTAGCATACTTCATATATATTTATAACCGTAGTACACTTAATACTTAGTATACTTAAAATATACTTTCACAAATGTAAGTATGTTTGAAATATACGAAAGTATACTTTTTTTTTCTTACTAATAAAAGTAAAAACGTAAAACATAAAACGTGCTAATGTATTGGCAATACATTAGCTGCATTGCTAATACATTGGCATGTATGTTAATGTATTTTTCCTGGCTTATTTTATGTTTCGTTACTCTTCAACAGATTTTGACACTCCAGTCATTCCGTACTAATTGTCAACTTGTGCCAGGAAATTATATTTACGTTTTATGGTTCAGTTTTCCATTTTGTTTTATTTGTCCATTTTGCAGCAAATGCATTAAACAAACAGTTTCAGTATAAGTCAACACATCAAACATAAAACTTATGAACAAAACATCACACCTTGGCTGAATGAGAGGCCTCATCAGGGCCTCTCATTCAGGGGCCAAACTTTGCAGCTGTTATCAACCTGTTTTAACTCTCCTGTTGTCCTCGGGTCAAAATGACCCGTCTTTACAATGTTGTCCTCGGGTCATTTTGACCCGAGGACAACAGGAGGAAAAACTCCAGGTAAAAGGAGTTTACCTGATTGAGATTTTTTTCTCAATCACTTTTGAACCATTTTTTGTAAAGATAACCCTGACTATGTGAACTCCTAATTTCCCCAGTGGAGATAATTAAGTCTTTTTAAAAGTGATTACAGGGTGATTTCATTGTCTGATTTGCTATTCTACTACATTTAAGATAACAATGTTTCACAGTCCTAATCTCTGGGCTTCATAGGAGGAATCCTCACAAGAAATAGTTCAAATAATAATGCAAACCCAACTGTTTAGTGACTAAGGCAGACATTGTTTGTCAGAGTATTTTTGTATGGCAAACCCAGCAGGTGAAACAGTGTTACTCTACACACACTGGTAGATCTGTATCGTTTGTAAGAAGTCTGAAATCAGTTGGCTCCATGGAAGCCAGTCTTCAGTCTACTGTGATTGGTCTCCGCTTTGCTGCTCTAACCATGTAAACACGTCCACTCTCCAGAAGTGTTTCACTACTTTTACTGGCTGCCCAATAATGTCCCACTTTACTGCTGATATTGTGTAGAGACAATAACGGGAAACGTACGCTTGACTTAGGACAAATTAAAATGACTGATACACAGACTTAATTTAAATTCCATTTTTATTTTATACTGTTGTTATTTCATAGGCCTTGAAACAAAAGTGATTGCATTACCTGCTGTTTTTGTGCCATAAAAGCTTAAAGGTGCAGGAAATAGTCCTCTGCCTGTCATTTTTAGTGTATTACAAAGAAAATGCAGGAATGGGATTGACTGTATTGAGAGCTTACTGATATTTTACTATTATTGTACTGATGCGTGGAAACATATCTTTATTTCACAAATAAAGCAAATAATAAAATGTAATTATAAATGTCAGTTCTTTTTTTCAGGGTGTCAGGGTGTGTAGAATAAATGGCACAATGAAGGGCTAATCAATTTAGATTAGGGCCAGAACTTTAATAAGTTAACTTTTATTAATTAATAACACTGACTATAAGAAGTTATAAATTTTAATTCAATTAATCACATTTTTTTTGTTTTTGTTTTACACTGTTCATGGCTGAATGTTGTTTTCTGGTACGTGTGCGAAATGTTTTGAGACACTTTGCAAAAAAAAGAAAGAAAGTAATTTCTATTAAAAATTCACAAACATTCAGATGTCAGACAGAAAGTCTCACAAAATCTCTCAAGATTACATGAGTCAATAAACATGGCTGATGAGGAATAAGCTGGGCGATAGTTTGTGGAAAAGGTGTTGGATGAAAGAGTGGAGACAGTGCGAGTGGAGGCTTTACTACACTGACATGGAGTTGAGGTGTGTTTTCCTTTTTCTTCTTTTGTCTCAGGAATTATTATATGATATGTATTTTGGATTCTGTCACCTGGCCTTCGGATTGGCTGCATTCCACATTCAAAAATCTCACAGACATAAGAAGTTTGGTCCGACAGTGTGCGGACTGGTGTGCAGCCACATGGCATGAAGACACACTCAATACACAGAAGGAATATCTCCTATGATCATCTTTAGAGCCATCATGATAATCAGAACATCTGTAAGATCATCAGAAAGTTAAAAGTGCCATAAAAATGTAAACCAGGCAGAACATGAGCAGCGTTGTTGCACCATAATCCTTATTACGGATCGTCTTTGGACATTTAGCTTTATATTTTGTCCTCTCTTTTCCTCTGGCAGCCTATCAGTGGATTGGTCTTTTTTCATTAAACGGGTGAAATAACTGTTTAAGTTGAAGTTTTATCATAGGAGCTGATAAAATTCTTAAAATTGTTGTTTTTAATTTTATTTTAGCAAGTCTCTTCAGCTGCTTCACTCATCAGAAACTCTTAAGTACGACTGCTGTATAAAGCTGGGCCTCCTGTTTACTGACAGGCAGACATGGCAGCAGTTCAATATTTTTCACTCAGAACAGCAGAACACGCTCTGTGTCGTTTCAGACCATATTGTGTTTCTGACAGCCTGTGTTTGAATGCTCATGTTCTCATACTGATAAGCTGTATGAGTACAGTATGATTAAACCAAGAACTAGGCTTTAAAGCTGACGCACTGCAAAACATCTGGATAGTTGGGAACCCACTGATTTGTAACTATAGACTTCAGTTGTAATAATCAGTAATATTTTCTTTCAGAGAAAATGCAGTTCATATGGGACTGTGTTATGACAGGAGTTTTTAAAACACTGCACAAGCAAGAAAAAAAATATTGCGTAGCTACCCTTTATTTTTACTTTGCCGGTTGTTTGGAAAGCAATGAGAATCCTGAAAATACTTTAAAAAAAATAAAGTTTATGTTTATGCTTAAGTTATGCTAAAGTTTTGACGTGTGATACTTAAAAGAGCAATTCTTCTTTGAATCACTAATGAATCCCCTGGAGTCCATAGTACTGCAGAGCTGCGTTCAGATCAGGTTCCCACTGTTGGTCGTGTTTTATTTATTTATTTATTTAACCAGGTTAGTAATTAAGAGCAAATTCTTGTTGACAGTAACAACCTGGCAGGAGGGAAGGACAGATAGATGCACACACAGCAAATTTGGAAGTGTTCAGTCAACTCCTACAGAGTTGAATTCAACATTTTGAAAGTGTCTATACTGGTCCATTCTGGATGGTGTAGAATTTACACTTTTGAAAGTGTTATTTGTGGCATTCAAGATGGCGCCGGTGTGTGTGGCTGCTCGTCTGTCATTCTTACGTTTGCTGATGTTTATACAGTTTTTGACC
>NW_015115849.1:58738-64358 GCF_001443285.1 Poecilia latipinna
GAAATTAGTCAGCTTATAGGAAAATTTTTCGACAGCATTAAAAGTCGTGCCAACCTGACTGAAGAAATGTGTTGAAGTCATCATAACAGGCTTCAGTCACAAACATGACACACTAACAAAGAAAAAACATTTTGGCAGTTTTTAGATATGCCACAGGTACAAAACACCAGTCAAATGGCTCAATTGCCTCTTCATTGCGTAGATACGTTCTCCAGAGTCCTGCTAATCACCTAATTTTTTTTTTCTTTCGAAAATTTTTTTATTGTTACTTAGGACATTTTAAAGCAAAACACATTTATACAGAAACTTCTTTCCCATGGAAAAAACTAAAATACAATTTGTCACATTTCCCACTAAAAGAAGATAAGAACAAGGATGTTAAAACCAAACTCTGTATGTTAAAAGTTGAGCAGGACCAGAGTGACTCCTTACGAAGTTCTGAGCCGTCCCGTTCTTCCAAACAGCGCTTGGTGCTCAGAGGGGATTCCCGCCCTGCTGCTCCTTCCCGCCTGCCTCACCCAGAGAGCCAGGCCGTCACTGCTGGGACCTCTGTCCGTGGAGCGCCGGCTCCTTCGTCCATGGAGGCGCAGGCGATTCTTCTTTGTGGTTGTGTCCTTGGCGCGCCACCTGCAGCTCTGATGGTTTCTCTTCTTGCTGCCGCCATCCGGATCACAGCCACGGGGGGCATCTGCCTGCGCCTGCTTACCAGCAAGTTTCTGGAGGTCCATATGGCGTCTTTGATGGTGGCAAGGGTGAGCCACATCTCTGTGAAGTCTTTCTTCTCCATTTTCTGGTGGCTCACCCCGTACAGCACTAGCTGTAGATCGAGGACCTCCCTTGCTGGTAAGTATGGGAATTGCAAGGAGCCGGCCTCTGCCCACAGGTCCCTGGCAGCGCTGCACTCCCACAGCAGATGCCTCACCGACTCCGGCGCGCCACAACCGGGTCGGGGGCAGATGGACGTCGCCAACATGCCGCAGGAGTGCATAACGGCTCTGACCGGGAGGATCTCATGGGCCCCCAACCAGGACAGGTCCTGGAGTCTGTTCGGAAGGACGGGATGGCTCGCGTTGCGCCAAACTGCGGTGGCGTCTCCACGCAGGAGGCCGCGCACTGGAGTCGCTGGTTCCCGGTCCTGCACAACAGAGATAATAAAACGATGGTTAGTTAAAATCCTGATCTCCTCTCCTTCCAGTTTAAAATGTTGTAAAAATTTCTGTATAAAAGCGTATCCTGGTGGGAGGTTAAAAGCTACTGGTTTTCTAAAATCACTCTTTAAAAGTTTCAATTTCCTCAGGTATGACCCAAACCAGAATCTATTCATTGCATTTGTCTTTGGATTGTTAAAAATGTCCTTGGCTTGTTTAAAATGAGTGCTGGTGTAGTGGCTGCCTAAAAACAGGTACAGGTCTGGGACTCCTTTTCCTCCTTTCTCTTTTGGTTTTGTCATAATTTCACGATTTAATCTCTCCCATTTGGAGTCCCAGATGAAATAAAAAATGTCCAGTTGCAGCTCTAAACACACTCTCCTAGGGGGAATAAAAACAGAACTGGTTAGTAAAAGCACTGGTAAAATCACTGCTTTTACAATTAAAATCTTTCCCTCTATTGTTAGGTTCCTCATTGTCCAGAAACCTAGTCTTTGTTTTACTTTTCGTGTTATTTCTGTCCAGTTTATTTTTTCCTTTGCCATTTTTATCAAATTTAACTCCTAAAATTTTATGTTCTTCTTGGGTCACCTGAAACTGCAGTCCTATTTTTTCGCTTTTTGTCCATGGTCCGTAAAATTGTGCTTTTGCTTTTTCTTTATTTAATTTGGAGCCTGACACCTTGTCGAACCAGTCTGTAAGTTGGAAAACTCTGTCTACTGATTAAAGATCTGTACATAAAATGTTAAAATCATCCATATAAGACATTTCACCACCTGGCCTCCACTCCCCGGTATAGTTACACCTGAGATCAGTGGGTCCCTTCTCAAGATCTGCGCAAGCGGCTCGATGCAGGTCACGTAGAGAAGGGCAGATAACGGACAACCCTGACGGACACCGCAGTTCACTTTCACTGCTTTTGTCAGAAACCCGTTAACCATGAATCTGCAGGAGATGTCTCGGTACAGCAGTCCCACCCACGCTATGAACCTCCCAGGAAAACCCATTTTTTGCAGTACCTGGAAAAGGTGCTGGTGCAAGACCCGATCAAAAGCTTTCTCAAAATCTAGACTTAGGACTATCAGCCGAATGTTTCTGTCTCTCGCAAAACAGATGGTGTCTCGGATCAGTACGAGGCTGTCCGTGATCCTCCTTCCCGGCACTGCGCAGGCTTCATCCAGGTGGATTAGATCCCCCAACACTCGGCGCATCCTGGCTGCTAAAAGTTTACTAAAAAGTTTACAGTCAACGTTTAAAAGGGTGATGGGTCACCAGTTTTTTAGATCTCTTTTGTCCTTGTCCTTATATAAAAGTGTAACTATTCCTGTTCTAAAACTATCTGGAAGTGTGTCAAGTTTATCTGTAAAAACAACAATTAAATCAGGTGCTAAAAAGTCCCAAAATGTTAAATAAAATTCTAAATGGAGTCCGTCTGATCCTGGAGATTTTCCTCTTTTAAAACTCTTCAGTGAATTAAAAAGCTCTAAAAGAGTAAAATCCTGCTCTAAAAAACTAGTTTCTTTTAAAAAAATTTCAAGAAAATCCAAAGTTTCATTTATATTTTGTTTGTTGACTGTGTTTCCTGTATATACTTTACTATAAAACTTTTCAATCACTTTTTTCTTTTCTTCTATGTTAGACACTAGGTCTCCATTTTCTGACTTTAGTTCAGACATAAAACTCGGATTATTTATTATTTCTTGAAAAAGTATCTAGTACATTTTTCTCCTTCTATTTCTCTCTCTCTACTTCTTAAAATAACTCCCTTGCTTTTTATTTCTGCTAAAATGCTCATTTCTTTCTTTACTTCTCTTATTTCTTTGTTAAAATCCATTCCCTGTTGGTTTAAAAGGTGATATCTCTGTAAACGTTTCTGCAGCCCCATCATGCATCTCTGTTCTTTTTTCTTTTTCTTTTTTCCTGCTTGTCTGAAGAAAGTCTGGGTCCTACCTTTCACCATCTCCCACCACTGTGCTCGTGTTTTGTACAGGTCTTGGAGGGTCTGCCACTCGCGGTACCGCTCCCGGTACTGGCTGACCAGAGCCTGGTC
Organism: Poecilia latipinna; assembly: GCF_001443285.1. NCBI lineage: Eukaryota > Metazoa > Chordata > Actinopteri > Cyprinodontiformes > Poeciliidae > Poecilia > Poecilia latipinna. The sequence continues at coordinate 61,937 of NW_015115849.1, forward strand.
CTCCAGGAGGGAGAGATTGAGCTTCCACAGACCTCTCCCGGTCGTCGCACCTGAAGGGAGTGAAAGCGTGCAGGATAAAAGGAGGTGATCAGAAAAGAAAGCCGGTGACAATCTAGCATCGGTTAGGGCGCAGTCCCTTGTGAAGAAATAATCGATGCGAGAGGCCTTAGAGCTATCATCACTGACCCAGGTGTAGCCCTCCTCTCCAGGATGCATGCTTCTGAAACAGTCCATTAGTTTAAAATCCCTAACGATTCTATGTAATAAAAGCGATGTCTTGTCTACCTTAAAATCTTGTCCTGCTCCTTTTCTATCTTTTCTATTTAAAACACAATTAAAATCCCCCCCATAATAAAAGGTTTTCGTCCTAGCATGTGGGGCTGCAGTTCCTCTAAAAAGTCGTACCTGTCATGTTTGTCATTAAAACCATAAATATTTAAGAGGTTAGAATCCTGTCCGTTAAAAGTCAGATTTGCTAAAAGTGCTCGTCCCTCTCTCACCACGGTGCTCCCCTTCACCAAGATGTGCGGATTGTTTATTAAAATGGCCATGCCGTCATTTTTATTTTCATTTGAGCCGCTCCATATAGACGGTCATGGCCACAAATCCTGCCACCGGGTGTAATTCTTTAAAAACGGGAGTGCACATTCTTGTAATAAAAACAAATCGGACTGTACAGAACTTAAAAATGATAAAACACTCTCGGCTCTAACTCGCGACTTCACACTTCTAACATTGATTGTTGAGAAGGTGAGAGTCATGAGTATAATGACTAAAAACAGGTAAGAAATTTTAAAGGATTAAAACAGTAAAACCCAGTTTAAAAACAAATTAAAATGGGCTCAGAGACTGTCCTGTGAACAGAGCTCTTCCTCGACCCCGCATGGTGTTGCAGGTCTGGCCAGAGCTCCGTTCCCCCTTCAGACTTTCGGTTTCGGACGTTTTTCTACAGCCGATACCTTTGATGGGTCCTCCGGGGTTGATTGCTGAGCAACATGTTCAAAAGAGGCCTCATTGGCTGGATTAGAGAGGAAGAACTTGGTTTCCTCTCTGAATGAACCAAAGAGGTTCTCAAGTCTTCCTCTCTTCTCCACCGCGATGGTCTGGTCGGAGGGAGACTCTGATGCTGGCCTCTTAGCCAGTTGGGGGAGGGGGGCATCCTCGCTGCTGTCAGACTCCATTTCCTGAGAGTCGTAGCTAGCTCCGCCTTCGGTCTGCATTTCCCCCCCGTCACTAGATGTTTCGGCCTGGGGGGTCTCCTCCTTCCCCTCCCCCTCTCCCGTCTCCTCCTCCTCTCCTCCAATCAGAGGAGCCGACGGGAGATTTGAATTTTCCAGCCCAACGGCTTCAATTTGTTCACTTACCCTGTCTGCTTGTTCCGCTTCCTTTGCCTTTTTCAGTTTATTTGCGAAAGATTTTGGACAGTCTCTGAAAAGATGATCTTGTTTACCACATAAATTACATTTCCATCCATTTGTACATTTGTCAAACGTGTGTCCCACTTCTCTACACTTACCACAAAAAACCTTTTCACAAGCTTCGGCCAGATGACCATGTTCACCACACTTACGGCAGAGTTTCAGTTGGCCCTGATAATGAATGTAGCCTCGGTTCTCCCCCAGGACTATCATGGATGGGAGATGTTTTAGGCCCTGGAAGCCTTGGGGGTCTTCCCACTGTTTAATGGGGACCCGCCAAGCGCAATTCCAGATGCCGTCCACATCCCGCACCTTCATAGCCTGGCCCTTCACCGTGCAGTATCTACCCAGCCACATACAGATGTCTTCAGCACTGACAGTCTCATTGAACATCCTGACAATCACCGTTTTCAGGGAGTTGTCAGTCAGTTTCTCAACGTCAAAAGCTGAAAACTGGGTCTTTATATTTTCATACCATGTCCAAAACTCTTTTAACAGGTCACCACTGGTGAAACTCACGTTGTATCCTCTGTTGAAGGGCAGGGTGAGGATACAGTTCAGGTCATCTGGCCGAAACTTCAAAGTTTGTTGAATCAGTTTTCTCAAGAAGTCCAATCTTGATATTCCAGTCATCTTACCATTGTCCGTAAATAAAAAGCGAACGCTGTGGTGCCTCCGCATGCCGGCATGAGTAGCCGCCATGGAGGAGGCACCACCCGCTAAAGGTTAAAACCTTTACTAAAACAACAATAAAAGGTTAAAACAATACACCCCAATAAATACAAACTAAAAGGAAGAGATATTTTCCACTAGTTGTGGTCAATATCTCAACCAGGGACAAGTTTAATGGACCTCTTTAAACAGTGGTAACAGCCAAGTCACAAAGACTACAGCTATCACCACCTAACGGAGGCGACCGCTGTCTTAGCCAAAACCCTAATTATTGTATTCAAGTGTGGTGCAGCACATCTAAATGTTGCAGGACAGTGGTCCTCCAGGACTGG
>NW_015115849.1:65930-80234 GCF_001443285.1 Poecilia latipinna
GTCAAACGTGTGTCCCACTTCTCTACACTTACCACAAAAAACCTTTTCACAAGCTTCGGCCAGATGACCATGTTCACCACACTTACGGCAGAGTTTCAGTTGGCCCTGATAATGAATGTAGCCTCGGTTCTCCCCCAGGACTATCATGGATGGGAGATGTTTCAGGCCCTGGAATCCTTGGGGGTCTTCCCACTGTTTAATGGGGACCCACCAAGCGCAGTTCCAGATGCCGTCCACATCCCGCACATTCATAGCCTGGCCCTTCACCATGCAGTATCTACCCAGCCTCATACAGATGTCTTCAGCACTGACTGTCTCATTGAACATCCTGACAATCACAGTTTTCAGGGAGTTGTCAGTCAGTTTCTTGACGTCAAAAGCTGAAAACTGGGTCTTTATATTTTCATACCATGTCCAAAACTCTTTTAACAGGTCACCACTGGTGAAACTCACGTTGTATCCTCTGTTGAAGGGCAGGGTGAGGATACAGTTCAGGTCATCTGGCCGAAACTTCAAAGTTTGTTGAATCAGTTTTCTCAAGAAGTCCAATCTTGATATTCCAGTCATCTTACCATTGTCCGTAAATAAAAAGCGAACGCTGTGGTGCCTCCGCATGCCGGCATGAGTAGCCGCCATGGAGGAGGCACCACCCGCTAAAGGTTAAAACCTTTACTAAAACAACAATAAAAGGTTAAAACAATACACCCCAATAAATACAAACTAAAAGGAAGAGATATTTTCCACTAGTTGTGGTCAATATCTCAACCAGGGACAAGTTTAATGGACCTCTTTAAACAGTGGTAACAGCCAAGTCACAAAGACTACAGCTATCACCACCTAACGGAGGCGACCGCTGTCTTAGCCAAAACCCTAATTATTGTATTCAAGTGTGGTGCAGCACATCTAAATGTTGCAGGACAGTGGTCCTCCAGGACTGGAGTTTGACACCTGTGGCATAGATCAAGCCAACGGTCCAGCACAGCCACTCCCCCATTTTGCAGTCTACAGCCAAAAAGTTAAAGAAAACGACCGCGGAGCTAAATAATGTTAACTCAAAAGGTCTCCAGATTTTCCTGACAGTTTTAATGTTTGGGTAAGATAATAAATAGTCGTATATACCGTGATAGCCAAACAAATAAACGTACGTTAAGCGAACTATGTATATGAATCGATACTCTTGCGTAAACGGAAAAATAATACCTCCATAAAAAATAGTCAAAAACATGATCATTTTAACATGGAACTTACCTTGTTATAATAAACTCCAGAAAAGACGTCATACTGCTGCCTCCGCTCCTCAGGCAAACATGTGACGCAGTAGCGGAACAAGACGGCGTGGGCCGGGGGGCGGGGCTAATGACCGGGCCCAAATAATAAAGCTCATGATAATTTAACTTTACCACATAGACATGCCCGCAAGGAGCTAACAAGTTTCATCACCAGAGAGAGCGATTAAGTCATTCTGAAATCCATCTGACATGAAGTACAACAAACCAAGAGAAGAACAGAGACATCAGGGTACTGGTCAATAATGATGAAACAACACAAATTCAAAACATGTTAACGTAGTCCGTAGAAATGCTCTAGCTAGTTTGCCATTTGTTGCCAAGTGACTGATGATGACGCTGGTGACAAGCTTTACCCAGAATGCACCTGGAAACAATAAGGATGATTCATTTGTAGTTTTGTGTGTCATAAAGTTAAATATAAGGGTGAAAATAAAGCCAGTCATGTAGCACATTGTATTCAATATTTTACACCCACTATGTCACTAAAATCAGTCAGTCTGGTAAGGTTTCAAGCAACCATGAGTCAACAATGCGGCACCCTTCTATAAAACCTAGGATTCCTGAAGGAATGTTCTGCTTTCCATGTGGGTTCCCTGTAGGTCAAGGCCAGCTCTTTCTTTGAAGTGATGTCACAAATATGTTACGGTTGTGGGAGGAACTGTCTGTTGATTTCTAAATTAACACCAGACTGAGTTACTATTTGTGTTAGTTTAGTTATCTGGACTGGATTGCTTTTTATTTTATTCTTTGGAACTCTTTAGGGACACGAACACTCATGTTGTTGAATTAACACTGTATTTTTGACATACAACACTTACACTGGAAATCTAACACTTTTGAATTTGCTGTGCACTTTTACATCCACTTCTACAGTAAACAGCAAACATTAGCAACACTGTTGAGGTCATGTGGAGGAGTTGTCATCCTCAGTCACTCACTGTTCCTATTCGGGTCCGAATATGGACTGTTCACCAAGGAACAGCTGGAATTCCAGGAACTTCTGTTGTTTCTTTCCCAGAAGTCTGCAGTCATCTGATACTAGAAAACTGCACTCAGCAGTAACTCCTAGTGGCCAGGTTACCTGGACAAATCTTTTGTCTTCCTCTGACCATCTGCTATGAGCATCCTGAGGCAGAGGATGCCATGGCCACCGGCTTGTTGTCCAGCCACTTGAGGACAGAAAGATATGGATGATCTTCGTCTCACCACCATTTCAGATGCGCATTTTCTTTCTTTCTATTGAACTTTTCTGAAAGGCAGTTTTTTGTGCCTGACAAAAACCGGATAGTGGAAGTGGGTGAGTTGAAGGGAAATATTGACATTCCTGTCAATATTCCTTATAAACCACACCCACAAACTTCTGACCAATCACACAACACATTGCACAGAGTTGTGGCAAATTGTTTGATTGAGACCTGGTTGTCACATGACTATGTCAATGGAAACCAATTTGAACTCTTCAGAGCCTTAATTCTCCACCAAAGATGTCTTCCATCACCACAGGAGAGTTAAAGATTTTTTAAACATGCGTCAAAAAATCAAAGCAACACTCCAGGTGTGTTTTAAATGGAATAACATTACAACTTTATATGAAACTCCCCCTTTAAGCCTTTTGACTTGAAGCCAAAAATGATTTGATACTTTCTTGAATTCAATTATTGCTTTTCTGTCTCTAAATAAGCAGTTAAAGAGACGCGCACATTTCTACATGCATTGAGTTCCCTCTATTTTATAAATACAGACAAAGTAGTTGTAGAATGTTTAGCTCTGCTATACAGCTGCCTGCAAGTCAGATATGATAGTTCACATAGTCAAATAGTGCTACAATACATTTTCATATTTCAGGGATTTGCTGCATTATTGACTGATTCAAGGTCAGGATTTAGCCAGAGCCTCAGAAACATGCTGACAGCAGCAGAGACGGGTTTGGAGCGGATCCACCTGTGGTGCTCTTCAGTAAGACAGTTATTTTGCAACAATGTAACGGTTTAATTACATGTGGGAATAATTATTTCTTAAGAGGTCTGGTAGGAGTGAATGTAGCAGCAATACATTCTAATTAAGGCCAGAGCTGACGAAAAGCAGCAGTAAGATTAGCTGGCAATCACTATTAGTAGAGTCAATTACTACACATTAGTAAGCCAAGGACACACACACACGCACGCACGCACACACACACACACACACACACACACTAGTGTTTGGCCATACCCAGCCTCGCTGTGTGTGTCTCTATCTTACTTTCTTAACACTTACACACATACTGCAGTTCAGGCCTCTATAATTATTTTAATAGGATTTTCTTTCTATTCAGCCTGAGCTTGTTGCTTTAATAACACCATTACAACCTGAATATAACCTCAATATATTACCGGCCCATATCGCTTTGCAGCCCTCCGCAGCGCTCCGTGTGTGTGTGTGTGTGTGTGTGTGCATGTTGGGGTTAATAAGCTGCTGTGTGTTTTAGAAGAGGCACTTGGCCTCGCCGCTCTCCGTCTTTGTCTTGAGCGTTGTGCGGCTGGTGAGGGAGAGCGCTGACAACAGCAGAACGGCCTCCAGAGAATAAAGCAGTACTCATTGTTTTCTATTAGCTAACTCTACGCTGCGCGGCCCCTAACCTCATCGCCTTAGTTTACATTGAAATGAAATTGGCTAGGGGGGAAAATGTGAATAAATGTATGTCCGTCACAGAGAAACACACTCCTCCTTTTATCTGGCCTGCATATTAAAGCGGCTCCCACCAGCGCCGCTCTTTTCTCCACAATGATGTTTAATTCCCTCAAACACGAGAATTAATTAGCGCAGATTTGCATCTGAAAGGCCGGTATCTGCCGGCAGTGGCCCGTCACAAACACCCAGCGCCACACAGCCACAGCCGCAGAGCTGGTGAACTGAATCAGCACTCTGGTAGAAGAAAGGCTGTACGGATCCTCCTGTACACATCGATAATAGAGCGAGCTATTACAGAGGGAAGCTCTGATTCTGTGGAAATAACTTTTATTCACCTTTTTATACATCCGTGGAGACATCATGTTCTGGTCCAGTGGTCGTTTGCTCCTCTTCCTCTGCCTCACCATTAAGATGTACAGCTGAAACCATATTTACATACTCTATAAAGACAAAAACAGATATTTCTTACTGTTTGATGTTAAGAAAAACTACACTTTCCCCTGTTTTAAATCAGCTAAGTTAGCTAAAATAATTTCTATTTGCTAAATATCAGAGTCATGATTTTTATGACTTTCTTCAAATTCAAATTCAAATCTAGCTTCGCAGCATAGTCTGGGCTTTCTCCCATTGACATGGATTCCTCTGGTAGATTTTTTTTTTACCTGGCCAATCAGTGAACAGAAGGAGAAGTTGTGAACAATGACACCAAATTCCAACACTGGTTAAGAATTATGGTCTGCCTGTAGTTTAGAAATGACAGCAGAGGAAGTGAAAGAAGCCGTTCAGTCAGTGTTGATCACTCCACAAATAGGGAATTAACATTAACAGTCTCCTTGTTCAGATACGCACTTTTCTCATTGTAGTAGAGGAAGGTTGTTTACAGCACAGGTAAGCTTCATACCATTAAATTGATGCATTACCTACGTCACAGACAAATGTTAGGTATTGGGAAATTGTTTCTCCATAGCTGAAAGTCAGACCCTCTGGACAACAGACTGCTTTTTACCAGACTATTCAAATTCAGAAGTTTAAATATGACATCTAGTAATCATCAAGGTTAGCTCATTTCAATAACACAATAGTTCAAAGTGCTTTACGTCTTTTATGAAAGCATAAAAGACATCATAAACACATCATTCAGTCAACAGTTGTGAAAACCAGTAACAGACATTGCATTTTGTAAAGTGTCATCATTAAAATCATTAATACACATCAAACATGTTGGTTAACATTCCATTTATTATCGGTCTCAAGCAACTCTAAGCAGGTGGGGTTTAGTTTGGATTCACAGGAAGTCAGTGTGTTTGGTTTAAATTGACTTTAAAATATATGAGTTGGGTCAAATCTTATAACCCGGACAAAAAAAATAATGTACAATATTGATTTAATTCAACACTTTTTAAAAGCAAAAGCAAATTATTTCTACCAACGTAAACCAAACCGAATCAAATTTTATTTGTGTAGCACATTTCAGCAACATTTCAAAGTGCGTTATATCATAAAAACACAAAAATTAACAATTGAAACATTGCATTTTTCATATGTGAGAGGAGTCTATTCGTGAATTTCTTCTATATTCCACAGTCAACTGTTCATACTTCATCAAATAATGAGTCAGACTTACATCAGTGTCCAACCTCACAAATGTGCTTCTGGAAGGAGGCTCAACAATTTCCCTGAGCAACAGGAAAGCCTTTAAAGAAGCTACAAAGCACAAACCAACATCTCAGTAAACCCTGTGGATTAACAACAGGATGTGACTGGAGTTCATGTGTCCGTCAAGGCAGACAAGCAACTTTTAGCAACTACAAAACCATTTTCTCATTCTTTTCAACAGACCGAAAAAGAACGGACCCCAATGTCTTTGCTCTGAGTTATTATGACACCACCTCGGTATTTTTCCTGATCATAGACACAGTGTTGCGACCCGTCTAGGGGTGGCCAGATCATAACATGAAGAATCCATCCTCTTCAGATGCCAAGCAGCCGACACACACGAAGTTTTACATTTTATAATGTTATTTATTTTAAAAAGATTATTTTTGATTAAGATGTTACAAGTGGAGCATATGGCTTCAGAGTGAGCTATAATGCCAAAAACAACAAACAAAAGGAAACTATCTGAATATTAACCGAAACTTACCTAATTGAAAGTAAATAAACCAAAAGACAAAAACTTACCTCCTTTTCTAATAAGGCAGGAAATATAACAGAAACATTAGGATAATAAATACATATTTTAAAAAGAAGTGTGAACAAAACTAATCAGACTCACCTGTGTGTGTCACCATCATATTCATTCAAATTACTCTGCCCACCCGGTTTACAAGATAAAGCATAAAAAAGTCAGAAACAATTACTAAGGAAATTAGTCAGCTTATAGAAAATTTTTTGGACAGCATTAAAAGTCGTGCCAACCTGTCTGAAAAAATGTATTGAAGTCATCATAACAGGCTTCAGTCACCAACATGACACACTAATAAAGAAAAAAAAAACATTTTGGCAGCTTTTAGATGTGCCACAGGTACAAAACTCCAGAGTCAAAAGGCTCAATTACCTCCTCACTGTGTAGATATGTTCTCCAGAGTCCTGCTAATCACCTAATTATTGTATTCAGGTGTGGTGCTGAATGGCACATCTAAATGTTGCAGGACAGTGGCCCTCCAGGACTGGAGTTTGACACCTGTGGCATAGATCAAGCCAATGGTCCAGCACAGTCACTCCCCTATTTTGCAGTCTACAGCCAAAAACTTAAAGAAAACGACCCTGAAGCTAAATAATGTTAACTCAAATGGCCTCCAGATTTTCCTGACAGTTTCGATTTTTGGTTAAGATAATAAACAGTCGTATATACCGTGATATCCAAACAAATAAACGTATGTTAAGCGAACTATGTATATGAATCGATACTCTTGCGTAAACGGAAAAATAATACCTCCATAAAAAATAGTCAAAAACATGATCATTTTAACATGGAACTTACCTTGTTATAATAAGCTCCACACAGGAAGCCATAATGCTGCCTCCGCTCCTCAGGCAAACATGTGACGCATTAGCGGAAGAAGACGGCGTCGGCTGGGGGGCGGGGCTAATGACCGGGCCCAAATAATAAAGCTGATGATAATTTAACTTTACAACATGGACATGCCCGCAACAGCGGAGCTAACAAGTTTCATCACCAGAGAGAGCGATGAAGTCATTCTGAAATCCATCTGACATGAAGTACAACAAACCAAGAGAAGAACAGAAACATCAGGCTACTGGTCACTAATGATGAAACAACGCAAATTCAAAACATGTTAACGTTCCGTAGCTCTAGCAAGTTTGCCATTTGTTGCCAAGTGACTGATGATGACGTTGGTGACAAGCTTTACCCAGAATGCACCTGGAGACAATAAGGACGATTCATTTGTAGTTTTGTGTGTCATAAAGTTAAATATAAGAGTGTAAATAAAGCCAGTTATGTGGCACAACATTTTATTCAATATTTTACACTCACTATGTCACTAAAATCAATCAGTCTGGTAAGGTTTTTAGCAACCATGAGTCAACAATGGGGCACCCTGCTATAGAATTTACTGGGGGTATCACATACAGTTTCAACAAAAGAAAACCCTCCTTTACAGTTCTCATCAGATGTTGTAAAGAAAAATTGGATCTCTTCAGACATGTTTTTCCTCCCATGTGGGCCCCCTGTAGGGCCAGGCCAGGGTCCTGCTGCAACCCCTACCCTCTCTGTTGCTCCTTAACTGATGTGATGTCGAAAATATGTTACAATTGTGGGAGGAACTGTCTGATGTTGATTTCTAAATCAACACCAGACTGAGTGTTAACTTAGACTGTTGGTGTTAATTTAGAAATCAATACTGGACTGAATTGCTTTTTGTTTAACTCTTTGGAACTCTTTGTTAGGTAAACTAACACTCACTAACACTCATGTTGTTGAATTAACACTGTATTTTTAACATACAACACTTACACTGGAAATCTAACACTTTTGAATTTGTTGTGTATGATGTATGATGCAAAATATAGCTGCTTCCTACAATCCACAGAAGAAGAAACTACTGACAATGCTGGTGTTACTACAATACGTGTTTCCCCATCAGATACGGTTCCCTCAGCGTCTCTTCACCGCTCTACACCACCTAGGTGGCAAAATACATGTGTGCTTTTCAGCGATCATAACAAGCACTTGCTTGTTAAGCGCTCTTATCCAGAGAACTACGGACACCGTGAAAGCTTAAACAACTTGTTTCAGCAAAGTTATCCCACTTTTTTCCAAATGCGCCCTAATCTGACGCATATAGTGCGTGTTTTTCCCCAATATTTGGGGGAACAGTACCTGATGGGGAAACGCGAATTGACGAACTTTCAAGTAGATCTTTTTTGTTTTTATTTTTATTTAACACATGCGCACTTAGTTTCAAAAAACCTAGCGCCGACTAGTGGGTGGTGAGAGCATTACATCTTTTCGATGCGTACCGTTACTATGTAAACAAAGATTGTAAATAGAACGTCTTCATGTAAATGTGTTAACAGAAACAAAACAAAAATTCAATTTTCGTTGGATCATTGTCGTGTAAACGGGACCAAAGAAAAACATGAGAAAACTAAGCAAACATAAACAGCAGCTCACTCCTACAAACTCCAGAACTTTTACAAGGCGTTAACAAATAGTGTGGCCAGTTGAGGTGAGCTGAGGGTGGATGGAGGAAGTCCACATCTGCAGCTTTGATTCTCTCAGCTGGAATAAAGTTCAAAAGCTGCCATGTCTTTAAGCTTGTTTAGAGAGACTTTGGAGACATTTTCCGCCCGCTCGATCCCCAATTGAGGCAATCAATTGGGGATCTCTTTCGTCTTCTGGGAACCAATCAGAGACAGGCACCTGCTCATATTTGCATAATTAACTTTACGACGCTAGTCGTAACAACAGTATCAGTAGACACTGATCATGTTACCATCACTGACCCTTTTCCTACCTTTTTCCAGAGCTCCACAACTGGAGGTCAGAAATCCAGCAGCTTTTGAATCACACATCAACCCAACTACTTACAAAATGTCATGTTTGTAACAATGGCAACATTCAGCAATACAGTCATGGACTCAAAACAATCAATGTCAGAGAAAGTTTGCTAGTCCATTGTCATTTTGCTAGGAGAACTTTGGATGGAAACGGGCATCTTTGGTGAATCTCTTCTTTAAACTGACCTAATTGGAAAACATACAGGCAGATAATTATAGTCTAACTGTATGTCATCCCCGTCATAACCATCCAGCTGCCACTCTGGCTGCTGTAATGTACTGGGCTGGCTGTCATTTTGAATCAGAGTTCATCATTAAATGGCTGCCTGCTTAAATAAAGGTTCCATTAAAGGAGACAAATTAGAGGAAAATGTTTAATGAAAATAGAAAATAATAAAGATATTCAGTGCTGAATTGTCAGAGTTGATCATCCCCTTTAACTCCGCTTTGATCGTCCTGGTTCATTATCATGGCAATACTCCCCCTATCCCGGGCTAGTCAAAACACATTATCTACCTGCAATGACATTATCACTGTCTACTTCAATGATATTAACATGTCACTTCAGCTGAGAGGTGTGCAGCCAATCCAACGCATGATTGCATCTGGAGGAGACTCCGACAGCCAATCAGCTGTCAGAACTACAGACGTCTCCTTCTCTTAGGTTGATCAGCAGCCAGTCAGTCAGATTAGCTCTGTACTCGGAACTGCAGCAGCTTCAAAAGTTTTCACACCCCTTCAGCTTGAATTTTTTGAGTGTGTGAAATAAGAACTACAAACATCAATTTCTTCTACAGGGACTTTGTGTGGCAAACATTCAGTAAAGATTAGGAAAAATTTGATATCTACATATACAATGTAGATATTAGAGAGGATTCCTTCGAAGAGCTTTTAAACATTGTGAATCAGGCTTTCTGGTAAAATGCACAACCAGTTTTCATCCTGTTAAATCCAAAATTCGAAAGGCTTAATGTGAACCAAAAGCGGTATATTTTTACTGCTGGATCTCCCAAAGCAAAGTATGGATTTTACATCAAAAGATGGTCATAAGGCAGACAGAATGAGATGAAGTTAAACATTAACAGAAACACAGTTTACAATCCACACATGCAGCAGAGAAAAACAAACACAGGCTATGAAATGTTTAATTCCCTTTTGTTGCTTAATTGAATTTATAAAATGGTGAAATCAGCTGCATTCTGACGAGACCTGTCTGTCCTGCCTGTGAAAATGTCCCATTGGCTGCCTGCTGATTTTCATCCCAGCATACTGATGTCTGACTAATGTCAAACTCAGCAGGAGCTGAAATCTGGAAAAGATTAACAAATTGTTGTGAAGGCAGCTCATCTTCAGCGTGTAATATCGTTTGAGGCTGGCGTGCAACACATATCCGAGCCGTTTAGAGAACCGATTTGTGGATTTCATACGTCTGTGGAACATTTAATTTTGGTGATTGGGGTGTGGGGGAAGGGGATCACCACAAATGTGATCAAATATCATCAAATAGAATGTCAAGACTGACTAAATCCTTCATTTCTACACCTTCAGGTTCATTTGTTTTCAGCACAACATGATGAAGTTATACATCCAGTTAAAAGTAGATCTGTAAACACAGTGTGTTAATACTGTGATTACTATTTTCCTCTTAATGTCTGACAGTAAATCAGAGTGAACTTTTCCTGTTTTAATACAATGATTTTTTTTTTTATTTGAAGAGTGAGAGAGTGGATTTTTCATTGCTTTCTTTCAAGTCAGAAGTTTGTATACACTAAACCTGGAATTATACTAATTGAAAAAATACTAATTATGCTGTGGTGATTACTATCACAGAATTTCCTTTAAGGTTTATGGCCTCACGTTAAATCTTCTCATGTCACATCATAACCTGTAGAGAAAATAAATATATAATATTTCTCTAAATGAAAATTATTTAAAACCAGGACGGGACTTTAAACATGTTAACTTCGATAGGTTAATTGCATTGGTTTTAATGTGTTAGAAAATTTTTAACGCAGTTAATCACTTGTTTTTTTTTTTTTTTTTTAACATATGGAACCTTCATATTTCCGCGTTTCTGGTACACCCGTAAATCTGATGCGCAAGCAAACGATGGAGACTATAGACATGAATACGTAGATGCCTCATGGAGCGGGTCGGCCCGTTGCTGCGATATGTCACAGCGTCCGCCATGTTGAATGTCGCCTATGTGCCAGTAAGCTAATACAAGTGAATGGACCGAACTTAACAAAGTGCAGTTCTACAAGGTATTTTAAGTTAATACCTGTCATTGACACATTTTCTCACACACACTAATATATTTGGTAATCAAAGAAATGACTAAAGAGAGTTTCTAACTTTTGATGTGATTAATTAATTGTTTTGGGGCATTTCTGAATAAAGAGCACAATGTTTTTATTTGATAGAAATTAATCTGATAGTTTTTATATTGACATTGATGAACAGACACACACTTTTACAGTGTTTTATTCAAGAATATATTTACATGATTCCATAATTCAATGTACATTTAACATTTCAAGATAAGACAAAAATAATTTCCTTTTATTTTTTGACATTTTATTGTAACAACAATAAACTTTGATAAATCAGACATTGTCAAACATTATTTTTCTTACTTTTTTCCGGAAAAAATATTACAGTATAAGTCAACTCTGCTATGGACAGCATAGACAAATATTGGAAATAAATTATAACAGTTCATTATTTGTATTTCATTACTTAAGCTGTCTTAATACATTAGTACTTCAGATTGAGATATTTCTCCTAAGAATACACAAAACGTGAAAGAATAAAAGTGGGCAATAAAACAAATTTATTTATTTATGTTACACTGGGAATACAGGCCACAGGCAGGGCTTCAGTCTGCTAGTCAAACTGGGAGAAGTCCAGTGAGTTCTGAGACATCCTGGTACACCGGATAAAGCCAAGGATAAAAGAGAAATTATCTAAAAGTATAATAGAAAATACAATTCTGATTTCTTCATAAACAACATAGCTAAATACTGACATTGTGAAGCTGAGCTGTGAAACAGAGACTGAAGAACAACAGCTCCAGCTCTGATCCTGACTAACCTTTCCTCACAAAATCCTCTAGTTTCTAATGCCCTTCCCCTCTAACAGTGGCTTCTCATCAGCTCTCTCTCATTAGAAAACACAGTATGAAAACGTTAGCTATGCAGAGGTCACTTCAGGCTAATTTAGCTAGAAAATATTTCTCGGTTGTTTAGAAGCGAGTTTCTGGCTGCAAAGTCAAGTAGTTCTGCTCTTTCATCCTTACCTGTGAAAGTTAATGCCATTGAATCCAGTTTGTATTGTAAAACGGTTGAAACAAGTCCACACAGCACAGGACTTGGGGAGCTCCGATCGCTCTGCTGCCACATATAAGATGGTGGCGACGTAACCAGGGGTGAAAGTAAGGGGGTACGGTAGAGTACTGCATACCCCTAAAAGATCTAGTGGGGCTACGCAGTACCTGCAAGAGAGAGGAGCGGCTGTCTGCTGTAAAAAATCAATGGGTGCACTGTGCAGCTGTGAGTTCACCCACTAATCAGCCGTGACTGATTAGTTTTTCAAGAACAATCTAAAACACGACTTAATCAGTTAATACATAACTTTTTTCCCATTTCATATTGTTTCTGAACTGTTCGTGTTTTGCTAGAGCAGGGGCGCAATATGTCGATAGCGGAGGGTTTTGAGTCGATCTCGGCATTAGGTGACAAACTGAATGCCGCCAGGACTCTGTGACCAGCATGTCCTCCTTTGATTCGTTTAAAATGTTCGTAACTTTATTAAAGAACAACAAAAAAATCAACAAAACGTGCTCAAATTAATGACCCAACAACAATAATAATCTCAGTGATTATTGTTTCAACAATGTGTTGCGCACATCTGAGCGTTTCAGTTCCATTACCAACTAGCATAGCAGGAGTTTAAAATTAACTAATCAACCACCGCTGTGTTCAGGGAGCGCTTATTAATGATCACAAAATAAATATCAAGCCTCTACTTTTGATGGGATTATTTAATTGTTTTGGGAGATTTCAGTCTGCTGGTCACACTGGGAGAACTCCAATGACTTCTGAGACGTCCTGGTACACAGGCTAAAGCCAAGGATAAAAGAGAAATTATCCAAAAGTGTAATAGAAAATACATATATTTTTCCTTCACATTCAGAAAAAAAATACATTTTCAGCATATTGGGGCTCTGACTCGTAGCATCTTTATAGCATAGCTAAATACCAACATTGTGTAGCTGAGCTGTGAAACGGAGACTGAAGTACAGCAGCTCTAGCTCTGATCCTGACTGATGTTTCCTCATAAAAACCCCTGGTCTTTAATCCACTTCCCCTCTAACAGCAGTTTCTCATCAGCTCTCTCTCATTAGAAAACAATATGAAAACGTTAGGTGCTACGCCAACAATCAGTGGTTACTTCGGGCCAATTTAGCTACATAGGAAATATTTTTCGGTTGTTTAGAAGCGAATTTCTGGCTGCAAACTCAAGTAATTCTGATCTTTCATCCTTACCTGGGGAAGGTAATGCCAATGAATCCAGTTTGTATTGTAAAAAGGTTGAAACAAGTCCACACAGCACAGGCTTAGGGAGCTCCGCTCGCTCTTCTGCCACATACAAGATGGCGATGACATAACGTAGAACTCAGCGCTCAGTGAGGCATCTACGTAGAGCCCTGAAAATATGTTAAGAACATGATATTGTTTAATAGATATATTGAACATATTAGGGAAGCATTTATTTGATTTAGTATTTAGTTAGAACAATTCAATTGGTTTATGGCTAAATATGTGCTGAAATTACTTTATTATTTTTATTTCATAGATTTCTGTCATGATAATATCCCTTTAAGAATGACACAATGCATAATGGGAGTTGAAAGTTGAAATCATGACCTGTGATTATTACGAAAAGAGAGAAAACTACACACGCTATATGCTCAAACCGTGGATTTTGTTTAATAAAGTTGCACAAAAGCTAAAATATATGTTTTTAAGTCCTTTTTAAGGGTGCAACATCTACGTATTCATGTCTATGATGGAGATGATGAAGATGCTTCTCTTGCTGCTGAGGGTTCGTTTCTGTTCCAGAAACAGATCTGATTGGATGCTAATGCTGTGTTCAATTTGTGCTAAAAGTAGTTGAAAATGTAGCTTATTTTGTTGATAGTTTTCAATTAAAATTAGATTCATTGCAATTAATTAAAAACAGACCCTCCAATTAAAAGCATTCAAAATTTGAAATGAGTTCCACCTAAGGTTGCCACCTTTCAGAAATCAATATAAGG
>NW_015115849.1:82081-95525 GCF_001443285.1 Poecilia latipinna
TTATTTTTCCTTCACATTCAGAAAGACATTTTCAGCATGTTGGGGGTCTGACTCGTAGCGTCTTTATAGCATAGCTAAATACAGACTGAAGAACAGCAGCTCCAGCTCTGATCCTGACTGAACTTTCCTCACAAAATCCCCTGGTCTGTAATGCACGCCACTTACCCTCTCACAGCAGAGAGGCAGAGAGCAGAGAAAATGAAAACTGATTCTGCTTGTCTGTAGGGAAGCTCATGAAGCACCGATCTAAAACAAAACTAAACAGAAACAGAATCTAAGATCTGGGAGCTTTTAGAAGCTGAACTCATCAGCTCTCTCTCATTAGAAACGGTATGAAAATGTTAGCTGCTACGCTAACAATTAGGGGTTACTTTGGGCCAATTTAGCTACATGAGAAATATTTCTCAGTTGTTTAAAAGCGAGTTTCTGGCTGCAAAGTCAAGTAATTCTGATCATAAAAATTACGTTAATATTTTTCTTTCATCCTTACCTGTGAAAGGTAATGCCAATGACTCCAGTTTGTTTTGTAAAATGGTTGAAACAAGTCCACACAGCACAGGACTTAAGGAGCTCCGATTGCTCTTGCAGCCACATACAAGATGGCGGTGACGTAATGTACGACTTAGCACTCCATGAGGCGTCTACGTATTCATGAATATGCCTTGCAACATGAGCGCTAAGATGCTTGCGCTGGGTTACACCTGTGCGGCAGCGAAGGAGACCTGCTGCTGCTGTTCAGAGCTACTCAGGTGTGTTAGAATCATGGCAGCAAAACACAAAGAACTTTGCATAGTTTTTTCCCCCAAACTAACCGACTGAGTTGAGTAATGCTGTTAAATGCAGGTAATGTTAGCTAAAAGATGGCTAGCTAATACCAGTACAGCATAATACACTTGTTAATAAGTAGCCTATCCACTTCATTCCTTATGCCCCATAATGCTTTCCGTGAATTATGGGAGCAACTTCCGCCGCAAGCCGGAACTGCCATTTGTTTACATGTTACCCTAACACTAACCGGCTTTTGTCAGAGCTTTTAGGCTATAAAATATGTGGGAACACCAGCGATCAAAGCTTAATTGTGACAATATCGGTTTACGGCAACCTACAGCTATTGCGGGGAGAGATGACAACTTGAAGAAATGGCTGCATTTCTTCAAGTCGCACGATCGTATCTATCCGCACTAGCATATGTAGCTACTTCACTGACTCAGTGGCTTCAGATGCAGATGTGGGTTATCTTGAACTTGCTACAGCCACAAACTAAATGTGGTCTGATTATTACAGTATAGCCACGAACAGCACAATAGTTACCCGAGCTCCACAAGGGCACTTACGACACTTTCCAGTGGCAAGTTGCTCTCAATAATAGGTTAATGTGTGATTTGGTTCAGTTCTAGTCCAGTGGGGAAATTCAACTGTTGCGCAAGATCTGGAGTGCAGCAGCTGTGGTTATTTCTCTGCTGATTTGCAGCAACACTCAGCAACGGAGAACCTCGAGGTTCTGGTTCTGGCTCTGATGGATTAAATAAATCCAGATATTTTATTTTGTCTTATAAATAAAATTTCCAGGCACAGTCATAATGATAAATACTCAGATTATGAACTTTATTATTTTTTAAATTCAAACAAAAAATAAAATTCACATCACACCAAGGTATATTGTGTAGTTCTGGTGTTTCATACTGTCAGCACAAATCAGATCTATGACAGATCTCAGATCTTCTCTGCTTTTTCCTTATTACTGTTCTTCAGAGAAATGAGCTGTTAACAGCACTGCTAATTCACAGTCTTTGGGTTGCTGTTGTGGCACAGGGGCAAAACACCACCCATGTATTGAGGCCCTAGTCCTCATGGCAGTGGTTGCAGGTTTGATTCCCGGCCTGGCGACATTTGCCGCATGTCTTCCCCTCTCTGATTGTCTTCTTTCCTATCAAACTACTTTCAAATAAAGGCCACTAGAGCCAACAAAACCTTTTAAAAGAAAAAAGTCTGGGGTCTATTATGTGTCTCTTCTTATTTCAAAACCCAAATAAGCAACTTTATGTTCAAAAACAAGCCCAAAAAAGCACAACCTGCAATTCATTAAATTTGCAAGCAACTTTAGAAAAAACAAGCCCAAAACTGCTTATAATAATCAGACTTGGCGACAGAAACTTAAAATAGTTCCTGTTTTTCCAGCAACATAATGCGCATCTCTCTCCTCCCTCCATTGTTTATATTTCTGTCACGGCGATCAGCTGGTGCTGTCACATAGAAGCAGTTCGACACGTAGAGGAAATAAAATTGCATTACAAAAGAAAATGGTAATGCACAGTAATGCACAGTGATTTGGGCAAGTAACTTTAATCTGATTAATAAATTTGAAATAGTAATGTGTTAGATTACTTGTTACTGAAAAAAGTGGTCTGATGTCAGTAACGCGTTATGCATTACGTTACTGACATCTCTGACATCACTGCTTGTGGATAAATATAGACTTATAAATAGAATATTTATAAGTTTTTATGAATATGAACAGTTAATATAAGTGGTATTTAGACACACATTTTGGTTAGATAAATCTGGGATAATTTAAAACAGTTTACATGCATTGATAGTTATTGCAAGAGGTAAATGTCTCAACCAAATAATGGCTTAGTAAGCATTCTAGAAACCGTCAAAATGCCGAACATGGAAAACATGAACAGTTTCTGGGTAGACATCCTTTCTTTCAAAAACTACTTCCTGTTTCATGACAGGGTTTTGTTATTAAACTTATTAGGTCCCACTAATCCCATGTAACTTGGAGATTGAAAAAAATGCACATTAAACAGAAGCTTGGTTCTCTGCCTGGTCATGGTCACATAACTTTACATGCATACTAAAATAGATGTCAGTATGTTCAGCATGCAGTAAAATAACCAGTTGTATGTTTGTACATTTTAAATACAAGTATTTGTATGTTTTTTCTTAACAATTAAGAAAAAACATACATTTTAAACTTCTCCCAGGTTTAGATAGTGGAAATTAAAACTTGTTTCAAATGCTTTGATGCTTAGAATGAAAGGTCATCAAGCTTTTTGCTCTCCTTTGTGTTCATCTTTTTCACCTGAGGGTTTTGCTTTTTAAAAGGGTTAAAATCTTTTCACACATCTATAAGCTGAAAACTCACCTGAGAGAATGAAGCCAAAAGGCCCAGACTATTCTGGGAGGCTTATAGGGCTGTAGAGGGTGGCTTTGTGTACTGGATGTTAGCATGACACTGTGTTCTGTAAAATAAAAAACAGTAACATCAGAAAACTGTGTCTATATGCAAGATAATGTTTGTTATTAATTATTGAGATGAGGGAGAAAAACACTCCTAGGAATGTCAATGTGTGGATGACAATAAACATAATTACTAGATTCTAATATTATATAAATCTGTCTTTAGCCAAACAAAAACATCCATCTCATCTATTTTATTATTTACTTAATAAAAAATAAGCATAGCAGAAAAGCAGTGTGTGTAAAAACACAATGAATCCGTGCAGCTCACTGGATGGATGGTGGAAGTTAACCAGGTGGAGGCCAGTGGAATCCTGGGACGATTATCCATGTGGCGGCTGATCTGATCTGAGGACGGAGCTGAAGATGGAAACGTAAGAGGGCAGTCAGACAGGTCGCACAGAGGTGATCGCAATTTTGAGCATGGCAGTTACCAGCTGTAGAGCGATGATAGACAGACAGACAGACTGGACGTTGAGTGAGTCTCTCTGAGTAGTTCTCAGGTGGTTCCTCCCACTAGCCCTGGTCTCTGTCCTGAGGGACGCCCTATGGCTTCACTGGTGACCTTCCTGGCAACCAGGCACAAAATATCTGCCAGATGAAGTGAACAGAAGTAAGCTTGGCTCATCCACCACCCACACACACACACACACATACACACACAATGTCGGTCACTTTTCACTTTATGTAACGACAGTGCTCTCTAAACATGCCTGCTTAATATGGACGCCTCCAGACTGTGGCACTACTACAAAACATCCAGGCATCCTGGCACAGAACAAAATACATGCAGTTTGGTAATTATTATACTCACCTTCTCCATCACATTTGGTTATTGCATGTACAAAGAATAAACACTTTAAACTAAAGCAGCTGTTTATTAGTCATGACCATACTATAGGTAGGTAGACTGGATAGAAATAGTATTTTCTTGTTACAAGGATGAAGAAGAAAAAGATGGGTAGGCTTATGAGACAGCGACAGGAGTATGAGGAACAGAACATGCACCTCCTCTCAGCACACATTCAGTCTGTACTCATATACCTTACCATTCCCTAGGCTAGCTTGTGTGCATTTGTGTGTTTGTGTGCGTGAGCTTTGTGTGTGATGTGCCCTAGGCTCTGTGCTGGAGTTAAACTCTGCTTGTAGGAGCCAAGGGCCCACAGCACACTGATCCAGACTGACAGGCCAGAACACTGGCTGCGTTCCCCAGTCAATAGCCTGAACAACAGTCAGTCAGCCTCTTTCACGACACTGCTGCCTCAGGACCAACAGTCAGCAAACAGCCCGCAAAGAAGAATATTTACTGCCAGAAAGTGTAAAAGAAAATGACAGATAACTCTATAGATATATGCATTTTGTTTAATTTCTTCTTCAGGGAAGTTTGGTGAGAACCTCCTGCAAACCCAAAATCCACAGATACATTCATATATTACATTAAGAATGCTTTATACATGCACTCATACACACAAGGTGTTCAGATGATGAAAACACATTTTGTTCATAGAGAAATAAAGTTGCTTTCTCTTGCAGTAAATGTGTGTGATTTGAAAAAAAAAAGGGATTCCTTGCAAAGCAGAGCAGTATGTCTTTAAGGTAGTGTCATGGTGAGGGTTTACCAGGACTCGAAGGCAGGACTGACACACAACGCAGTTTAACAGATTTATTGAATTTGTTAAGAGCAATGGAGAGAGGCCGGAGAGGCGTTAATCTGTGGCAACAGGCAGGAACCGGGCCAGAGGAGAAACTGAGAGAAGGTGAGCGGTTAAACATGGGAGTAAACGGAGAGAATGATGGTGTAACCTGGTGATGGCTTACAGTCTGAGGATTGAGATGAGCAGAGCTGGGTACATGAGTTTCCCAGCAGTTGGTGTGGTTGTGGGTGCTTCCAGCTGGAGGAGTCCCAGCAGGAGACTGAGGGTGGACCGGCAGCAGCTGGGTGATGCTCGAGGAGGTATCCAGGGGCGGGGCCTAGAGAAGCAGCAAGAATTGAGTCGTACAGGCGAGTATGAGCACCAGAGAGTGGTCAGAGCTGGTTCTATGAGGAAGGAATAGATGAGAGATGAGAGAGGAGTCAGAAACAAGTTTAAACACTTTAAGTGCAGCCCTGACAGCTAGAGTGTACCACTGTTGAAGCGGAACCATCTGGCGTCTGCCTCAGGGAAGCCGCTCCTATTTAAGGCCCTTGCTGATTGGTGTAATGAGCACCAGCTGGATCCCATCAGCCTGCCACCCTGTAGATGTAAAGAAAACACAAATCCACTCCCCTGCAGAACCCAACAGTACCCCCAGCCCCTCAACGGATGCCTCCTGGCTGCCAACCTGGCTGCCTCGACTGGAGTGGAGCATTCAAAGGAGGATATGAGGGATGGGTCCAGTACAAAGGACCTTGGAACTCAGGACCGCTCCTCTGGACCGCATCCCTCCTAGTCAACCAGGTACTGGGAGGGATACCACTACCAGGTATCCCTTCCAGGTACTGGTACTGGTATCCCTCCCAGGTACTAGTAGGAATACCAATACCTGGGAGGACCCACATCCACAATTCGACAGACGGAATAGGCCAGGTGACCAGCAATAACCCAGGCGGGTGGAGGGGGCTTGGAAGGAGGGCACAAAGGTCTAGAAATACAGGGCTTGATCTGAGAAACATGAAACACTGGATGGACACGGAAATGAGAAGGGCTAATAATGGTTTCAATGTTGAACGGACCCAGGAACCTGGGGGATAACTTGAGGGAACATGATTTTAATGGAAAGTTTTTTGATGATAGCCAAACTCTTTGGCCGGGTGAGAAAGTAGAAGCAGGAACGCTCTTTCTATCTACGAGACACTTATTTTGGGCAGAAGTTCTTTGAAGGACAGTCTGAAGGGCATTTGGTCTGATTCCAAATGCGCTGACAGTTCTGTATTTGATGCCTGACTGATGGAATGACAGTATCTGGGAAGGATGGAGGCAGAAGGGATGGCTGAAATCCTTGTGAGGCCTCGAATGGAGATAACCCAGATGCAAATGAGATGTGTGAGTTATGGGCGTACTCCACCCATGGTAAGTGGACACTCCAAGAGGTGGGGTTGGAGGTACATCAACAGCTCAGGGTGTTTTCTAGTTCTTGGTTAAGACGTTCACTGTCCATTTGTTTATAGATGGAACCCTGAAGACAAGCAAGGTTGAGCACTGAGCAAAGAACAGAAGTCCCGCCAGACCTGAGAAGTGAAGTGAGGCCCCCTATCAGAGACAATCTCAGTGGGGATGCTATGAAGGTGAAAGACATGGTAGAAAATAAGTTTGGCAGTTTCAGCAGCCAAGGGGAGTTTGGTGAGGGCGACCACCAAACAAGCCTTAGAAAAACAATCTATGATGGTGAGGATGACACTCTTCTGTTTGGATGTGGGGAGACTAGCATCTTACTTGGTGTTCTTGGAACCAGGGCAGTAGGTGATGTTAAGGTTGAAGCTGGAGAAGAAGAGAGACCAACGATAGTGGCGTGGGTTCAGGCATTTAACAGACTGAAGATAAGCCAGATTCTTATGGTCAGTCCAGATGACGACCAGGAGTTCTGTACCCTCAAGCCAGTGTCTCCACTCCTCAAGGGCAAGCTTTATGGCCAGAAGCTCCCGATTATCAATGTTGTACCTGCTCTCTGTGGTGGTAAACTTCTTGGAGAAAAAGGTGCACGGATGGAGCATGCCACCTCTGGGAGAACGCTGGGATAGGATGCATCCTATCCCACTTCTGGTGGGAAGTTGATGCATCTGATGCGTCAAGTTCAACTGTGAATTGAGCAGAAGGGTCAAGGTGAAGAAGAATTGGAGCATCCACAAACCTTCTCTTTAGCTCATCAAAAGTGAGATTTGCCTCCGGGGTCCATCTGAAGGGTTGTTTAGTGGAAGTTTGAGTAGTGAGAGGAGTTGTGATGACACTGAAGTTCCGGATGAAACGGCAGTAAAAGTTAACGAACCCCAGAAAGCACTGGAGTTGCTTTCTGGTGTTTTGAACAGGCCACTCCTCTATAGCCTTGATCTTAGCTGGGTCCGTCTTCACCTGTCCACCCTCAAACACATAGCCGAGGAAGGAGATGGAAGAAACATGGAAATGACACTTCTCAGCCTTGACGAAAAGCCGGTTCTCCAACAACCTTTGGAGGACCAACCTGACATGCTTGCTGTGTTCATCCAGGCTGTTGGAGAAGATGAGAATATCATCAAAGTAGACAAAAACAAAAACACTGAGAAAGTGCCAAAGAACATCATTGACCAGGTTCTGAAAAGTGGCAGGGGCATCGCAGAGACCAAAGGGCATAACCAAGTACTCAAAGTGACCAATATGGGTTTCGAAATGAGTTTTCCATTCGTCACCCTCTCAAATGTGGATAAGATGATAAGTGTTGTGCAGGTCAAGCTTGGAGAAGATGGACGCCTGGTGAACTGGTTCAAAAACTGAGGACAAGAGAGGGAAAGAATATGTATTCTTTACAGTGATTTGGTTGAGCTCTCTATAATTGATACACAGATGGAGGGTATTAACTTTCTTAGACACAAAGAAGAATCCTGGACCAAGGGGGGAAGAAGAGTAGTGAATGACACCTGCTGTAAGGGAGTCATTTATGTATTGTTCCATTGTTTGCCTCTTTTGCTTAGAGATATTAAGCAAATGGCTGGAAGGAAGTGGGGCTCCAGGAAGGAGATCTATACAGCACTCATAGGAGTGTCATGATCCGTGGTTTTCTGTTCATTTTGAGTTTTTCTATGTTTTCCTGTTTCCCTGTGAGTCTCTGTCCTGTCCTCCCCGTTGATTGCTCGCAAGGTGTGTCTCATTCCCTTAATTACCCCGTGTGTATTTAAACCCACCTGTTGTCTGTGTTCCTCGTCGGGTCCTTGTCAATGTCTAACCCCTGTTCGTCATAGCTCTCCAGTCGTACTGTTAAGTCCTGGTTAGCTCAGCTCAGCTCAGCTTCTTGCTCTCCAGTCAAACTGTTAAGTCCTGGTTAGCTTAGCTTCTAGCTCTCCAGTCGTACTGTCTAGTCCTGGTTAGCTTAGATCCCGTTTCAGTCTTCGTGTCTGTTGCTACCGGCGTTTAGCTGCGTGCTTGTTCCTGCCGTGCTGCCTGCCTTGGACTGTTTATTGAGCTACCTTCATCATTAAAATTATCATCATCACCAGAACCTGGGTCTCAGCGTCTCTCCTCACCACCACCATCCACCCTACTTCATGACAAGGAGTGATGAGGAGAAAGAGATTGGGCGAGATCTTTACTAAATACTCACTGGAGGTCATGGTATTATTTAGGAACATTAGTTAGATCAGGTTCACCAATGGGCTGGGGTGGCTCTGAAGGCAGAGATGGCTTAGGGATTGCAAGCAATGGTTGAGGCAATAAGGGCTCCAGGAGTCAATGTGAGCATCGGCCCAGTTAATGTGGTAATACATGGTCCGGAATATGATATTGTGCAGCTAGATCAGGTGTATGAGTTTTTTCTCTCTTGCTCTCGGCGAAGGCGGACACAGAAAACAGAGCATGCTCCCTCTGTTTTTGTCCTGTTTTTTTCTATATTTTTGGAGCCTTTCTTTGCACATCATCCAAGTCTACAAATTATGGATCTGGTCAACCGATCTCTCAATGCAATTGATCAAATTTTCGACGAGAAGACTGGGCACAGGAGAGCCCTCTTGTCCTGTGGGGACACACCAGGCGGGATTTACCCTGGATTTATTCATGATAACAGGATTTCTGCTGTTTGGAGCTTGCAGATACCTGGTTTATCGACAAATTTGTGATGGACTTGGCCAAACTAGCAAACACTCAGACTGTTGGTGTGGACAGAAACACAAGTTGGATGTGAGTCTTGGTGAGACTGACTCGCAGCCAAGCTGAGGACTCTAAAACTCACTAACGGGATGGAATCGATCTTGGAGAAGTTGCTAGTTTCGGCTCAGTGGAACAACCAAACTAATTTGGATAATTGGGAACTGAGATGTATCGGAGAGACTTTAGGGAAGATTGAAATTTACAATCTGCCCGACCTAAGACATTCTGTATCTGAATTGGCTTTCCCCATGGTGCCTTGGGCTGCATACTGTATTTCCAATCTCCTTGAAAATATGTAAACATAACGCTCCTTCCCACCTCACCCCCTACTGTTATCCATGCAGCTGTAAAGCTTAGCGCACCCAAGGACATTCCTCGATAAACAACACCTCTATCAGACCTTCTGCCAGGAAGCTGAGCAATGTGGTTTCATGTCCCCGAGATGTCACCGCCTTCACTCATGTCTTTGTTTTGCCATTTGTTTTGTCTGAATGTTGCCATTTGCCCTAATGTGTCCTTTCCTCTTTTTTGTTTTAGGTGAAATACCCCCTATTTAACCCAGAAAAGGATTATTTTAGTTTATTAGTAATATTAGAAATTGTAGCGTACACACTATTTAGACCAATATTATTCAGACCAGAAATTGAATCAGAATTAGAATTAGAATAACTACGAACTTATAATCCAGAAATACTTAACAGGAACAGTCACTACTTAATTACTTTTATATTACTATTTTTTAGAAACTGTAACTACTCACTTTACACCAGAAAATGATTTAGATTAGTCATTTTGCTTTTTTTTCTTCTTTTTCTTTCATTTGCTTTGTTATTTTGTTTGTATTTCCTTTTAATTCATGTAAGGTAAGGTAATTTTATTTATATAGCACATTTTCAGCAACAAGGCAGTTCAAAGTGCTTTACATGAGTTAAAAGGAAATACAAACAAAATAACAAACCAAAAGAAAGAAAAAAGAGGAAAAAACAAATCTAATGTTGTTCTAACGTATGTAAACTAAGTGCTCCTCTTCAGGCTTGCTAAGTATCTAATTCCATTTCTAAATAGCGAGAACTTTACAGTTTCCACTAAAATAAGCTAAAGNAATGCTCTCTGGTATTGTTCAGGGGGCCGGACCAAATGTGGAGGCCGGCCCGCGGGCCGTAGTTTGGGGACCCCTGATATAAGGGATGCCCACCACAGTGCGTCGCCCTACTCTCTTGGGGTGGGACGTCCGCTGCAGTGATGGGCATTATTCTATGGCAGTGCTTTTTGTCTAAGTGATCCATAGAGCAATCGTTCATACATAGAGGTTGGTTAGAGTACCCCAAAATAGTACTCCAATCACAGTAGCATACTTAAACACATTTAATTAAGAAAGTGGAAAGAGTATTAGGTAAACTACTCAAGTACTGAGTAACTGATCATAACACCTGATTTAATATTCAAAATGTATCCTCAGCCAAAAGTATAAAAGTTATGTGCAAATTCTGGTATTTTACAGAGTATTACCAAAACATTTTTTCAAATAAGGAGTTAGGTTTGAAGGCTGGTTCTAGACCAGATTTACCACAGAGGGCTAGGGTAGTCAGTGTTTTTTCATGGAAACACTTAAAAAAGAATGAAAAAAAAAGACAGAGCAATATTTCACCATTTGATATAATAAGTGAGCCAAAGAGCCACATCTGTCTCCAGAGATCTAGGTTGCAGATCCCTGGCAGATGGAAAGTATGATCCTACACAACAACTAAAAGTGCAGCACTATAATTTTTAATTCATTGTTAAAGTAAAATTGTGAAGATTAAAAAAATTCCACCACTGAGTATTAACATAAGACATTTATTTAGTATAACTTCTTTGGTAACCCGTTGGACCCGGTATAAATCCACCCCTGGCCTGCAGGTCTGGGTCTGGTGCATTAAAAATACATTAAATGACCACTGAACAATGGATTCATAAAATATATAAACATTTCAAAATAAAACATACAGAAAGCCCAAACAAATCTTTTAAAGCAGTAAATATTTATGCATTTACTGTTAATCTATTTTTATGATTTGTTCTTTAAATGATCATTTGTATTATTTTGGCTGATATTACATTAAATAAGCAAATAATCAAACCAATATCGTCTACTAAAAGCACAATAAGAAACTTTAATCAGAGCAAAATGTTCTGTACCATATCAACCTCAGGAGATGATTGAGGGATGAAGAGACGCTGATTTCTGGTTCGTAAAGTTCTGATGGGTCTGCAGTTCCTCTCCTGATCCATTCTGTCTGGTATCACACAGCAGTACACTGCGCCACAACGGACACATTTTTTTTTTTTAAATTGCCTGTGTTCATCCTCACTAACATTATTCAGCCTGGGATTTGCATCTTCCTATGTATCTTTACGAGAGGTTTTACTTCTAAGGACAGCAGAGAATCGGATTGAGGACATTGTAAAAGGATGTGGGTTGACAGCAACTCTCCATGGCTATGTAGTGTCCGTCTCTAGGCAACCGTGACAACAGCGTCAGTCCATAGCATTCTGGGGTCCTGTGTAGCTCACGCAATGACGATTTAGATGACCTTAATATTTCCTGTGTTTTATTTTGGTCGTTATTGTTACACTTCGTGTTGGTATGTGTGTGATAGGCGTGTCAAACGGACATTTATAGAAATATGGAACAAATCGACTCAATAAGGGACACAACATTTAACAGCCAAATACAGGACAATTCCGTATTTTAAGGGATGGGTGGCAACCCTAGTTCCACCACGAGCCAAAACGTTAAAAAACATAAACAAACTGTTTCCACAAACACAGCTTTCAACTGTCTTTACTGATTAACAAGCCCGTTTTTAACCTAAGTGAAGTTGGCCAACCCACCTTCATCAAATTAGACAAAATTGGTGTCAAACGTTTGTGCTACGTTTGTGCTGGTTTGTGCAGCAAAATTTTTTGTTAGTGCTGCTTTGGCTTTGAAGATATTAATGAAATGTTAAAGGTCAAAAGATCAATCAGCCCCCCCACTTTTACAAAATCAAGCAAAATAAGTGTCAATCAACGGTGTCAATAGCGGTACAACTTTTTGTTTGTACCGCTATCATTCCAAAGATATTAAGAAAAATTTTCTCTAGGGGTCATCAAAGGTCAACCACTCCCCTGGCCCTGCTCACATTTGCAAAAAAATACATTATTTTGGTGTCAATCAAATTTGACACCAAATTTGATTGACACTGTTGAGACGCTTTACCAAGGTCGAGAAAGAGTCACACGCTGTTAGACAAAGAGCCCATAGTAAAGAGTTACATTTTTGATTCTGTTAGACACCAAGGTCCATTTCTCACGAGAAACAGAAACTTATCAGGCCACAGAGACATGGTGTGATTTCAGGGAGTGTCTTCAGTCCTTATAATCAGCTGCCCTCCTCCTTCTCCTCAGATGCTGCACAGACTTTTTTAGAAATTCTTCTCGGATGTAATGGTAAAGCGTCTCCTTTCAGCACTGAAAGTTAATAAAATAAGTAAAGTCTGAATGCTTTTCTTGGCTGATTTTATGCTCCGTGTGTCGATACAAATTATGATTCATCAATTGGGATTTTCATCCTTAACAGTTGGTAGCAGAGGATGGTTTTGTGTTGACACATGAGCAGAGATTGGACTGGCCGTTCAGGCGCAGACTTTCCGAAACAGTACTCTGGTGTAGGGCCCACACGAAAGGTAAGGACACTTGTTCCTTAATATACACCATTGTACTGTTTCTCAGGTCTGTATAAATTTCAGTTATCAGCCGTTGTCTCTACTATTTCCCAGGTTTGTCTGCTTGTCACTGAGTTGTCTTAAGTTGTCAGCCATTGTTCGATTGTCAGCTGTCGTTCATACTGCTTTTGATTTGTTTGTCTAAAGGCTTTCGAGTTATTCATAGGAGTAAGGTTAAAGTTAGTTAAATAGTTAATAGTCAAAGTAAAAGGTTGATTGGCTGGTTGCAGAGGGAGGTCGCTGTCCCCGGCTTTTCCCGGACGCGGGGAAGGTAAAGGCGAGGTTTTGTCGGTTTTATCCTTGGGGAGTGCTGCCCCCTGAAAAGAACGCGTTAGCCAATCTGTGACTTGCTCAAGAAACACAAAAGCGATGAGAGGGGTCCACCATAGGAAAAAAGATAAGAGAATAAGATAAAGGTTGATCGCGATCTGTTCCTCTGAGGAGTAATAAGTGAAATAAGTGATAAGAGAGGACATCATAGGAGCTGAAAAGCGTGGATCCATTTCTGTGTATCTGAAAGCTGTGTGTGTGTCTGTCAGCTGTGTGTGTGTCTGTCAGCTGTGTGTGTAAGCTTCTGCTGCTGAGCAGACGTTATGTGTTTAAATGTACTATTTTATGTTTATTGTAATGTGTTTTAAAACC
>NW_015115849.1:95760-98102 GCF_001443285.1 Poecilia latipinna
TAAAACAAAAAAGAGGAAAGGACACATTAGGGCAACATTCAGACAAAACAAAGACACGAGTAATGGCGGTGACATCAAAGGGCCATGAAGAAACGTTACTGGGCCACCTGGCAGAGTCTGATAAAGGTGTTCTTATCAAGGCATGATGTTCTTAGGAGCGTTCAGCTTCGCAACTCCATGGATACAGGAGGGAATGAAGAGGGAAGAGCGTTGTGTTTACATATCTTCAAGGAGATTAGAAATATGCAGCCCTTCCAAGGCCACATGGGGAAAGTCAATTCAGATACAGAATGTCTTAGGTCGGGAAGATTATAAATTTCAATCTTCCATAAAGTCTCTCCTATACATCTCAGATCCCAATTATCCAAATTAGTTTGGTCGTTCCACTGAAACGAAACTAGCAACTTCTACAAGATCGATTCCAACTCATTAGTGAGTTTTATAGTCCTTGTCTTGGTCCACACTAACAGTCTGACTGTTTGCTAGTTCGGCCAAGTCCATCACAAATTTGTCAACAATCCAGGAATCCACAAGCTCCAAACAGCAGAAATCCTGTTATCATGAATAAATCCAGGGTGAAATGTGCTATATAAATAAAATTACCTTACCTTATGAAGGCTTGGAAGGGGTAGGAATCATGCCGGACAGTGAGAACAGCAGGAAGACTTAATCAGAGGTCATCATTTTCTTTAGATCTGCCCGCCAGGATCCCCAGACTTTATGGGGAGCCAGGAATTTTGCGCGTGAACTGGATAGGAGGAGATGTAATGTTGAGGGGAGCCACAGTAAAGGCAACAACCTGAGAATATACGGCGCTGCTGTTCCTCTGGACTTAGCTGAATTTGGCCTAACTGCATGGGTTCTGGCGGGTTCTGGATAGGAGGACTGGACGAGTCAGGGATGAGAGAACCCCTCCTAATGGGAGGAGGAGATGGCCGGGGATTTGAGGGTCAGGCTCTATCTCTAATTCTGTTATCTATCTTGATGGCCAAGTTAATTAGTTAGTCTAGGGAGTCAGGTTCATCTCGGCATGCCAGCTCATCTTTCAATTTTTCATTCAAGGCATGTTGTACAGCTCCCCTGCAAAACCCAACGGGTAGAGAGTCCAGAAGAATTTCAGCAGTGATGGGCACCTCTAACTAAAAAGTTAGCTAATGGACAAATTATAAGATTAAAGCGCTATACCAACTATACCAGCACTTTAGCATTAGCAGAAGCTAATGCTAAAGTGCTAAATTCAACCATTTTGACACCCAGCTAAGCTATGGCCTGTAGCTATACAGCAATTCATTTTGGGAGCATTTGCTGCATCACATTACAAATGGGGAATGTGAGTACACTCAATAGCATGAATATAAACATCTGACTACTTGAAAAATTAACATGACCTGCACTCTGCCCCTGTCAGGAAGTAGAACAAACCTCTGACACACAAACAGTGTTATAATGGTAGAGATAGTGAAACTCTGCCTTATGTCTTGTATGTTTTACTCTTACAGTATCTAGAAATGCTGCCCCTCTAAAGTGAGTTATGCATTTCAGGGTCATTAACTGTTTAATATAATAAATAATTAAATTCTTCATTTCATCGACATTTTTTCATCAGACATAGTGCAAATTTTGATGTACAAACAATTTTAAGTGAGTTTTTTTTCTTCTGGTTTCATTATTTAGAAATAAAAATTGTGTTACAACTGAGAAAAAGTACAACCACAAACTGCATCTCTTGCATCAAAAAAGGTCAGACTTCTGAACTAGCACAAACTAAACTGAAGGGATCTGTCCTTCTAGTTGAAAACAAACATTAGTGTTAACTTGCCTTGCAATGTCTGAGGAACCTCTGGAGGAATCCCAAAGCTTTGATCAGAAGCCAACTTCAGCGGCCACTTCATCCAAACTATGAAAAACCTGACGGTGAACTTCTGTGTCCATAAGAGTTGCTAACTGAAACACACGTTCTGTCTGAGTGTCCACACGAAAAATAATAAAGTCAGGAGTTATAGGACTATTTTCTAATAAAGCTGCTAAGCTTCACCTCACTGAGAAGCTGGTCATAGGTTGCCATCTTTGTTGAAGCTAGAGTAGATTCGAGCTATGCATAGTGTAATGCTAACCAACCAATAGGCAGAAGTTGAAGCCTTAAGATACCGGCCCACCTCATTTGCATAATGAGGCATAAATTTAAAAACAACAATGCATGTATAAGGAAAAGGAAAAACAAAATATATATATTTCTTCTTTATTTTTAATGATGTCAGTTTTGGTCTTCCATCGAGACAGAGAGAAGGTACTGAAAAACCGGGTCTCACTTACACAAAAAGACTGGTTTATCTAAATGTCTT
>NW_015115850.1:0-4485 GCF_001443285.1 Poecilia latipinna
GAGCCAAGATTGAGATGGACAAAGAACTCTGCAGCTGAAGAAGAGCCGGAGCCACAGAGCCGAAGACTGTTCTGCACATGGGGACCAACCCGTTAGCCCCGCAACATGTGGCTTCAAATTGCACTTCTCTCACCAGCTGGGTTCGAGACTCCAAAGACAAAGACCAAGGCAAAGATGAAGATAAAGACAAAGATAAAGAACAAAGGCAAAGAGGAAGAACTGGTGTGTTCCTTCCATGAGACCAGCTCGTCTACATCTCCATGGACCAGAAAGATCGTGAGACGAAGAGAAAGGAGCTACAGAGCTGCAAGACAAGAAGGAGAGGACCGCTACGCGCATGAGGAAGTCACCCTGAGGCCCGAGATCTGCCGCTCTGACTCAGTACTCTTCCTGTACTGGGAGCCTCCTGCCGCTGCAACCCCTTTTTCATCATCAGGCCAGTTCTGGGGTTCAAAATGCCAAACTCCGTCCCTCTCTCAAAGTTTCCCTTTTTTAGTTCACAGTGTCAGCATTAGGGAAAGATAGATCAGATTATTGATTTTACTTGTTTGATTATTTCGGCTACTGAATTAAGCTGTACTGACCCTTGCAAAACTGCCTTAATAATAAAATAATTAGCATTAAGGAAATCTAAAAGATGTTGTGGACATTCAATTAATGAGTCACCTGAAAGTTCTTTGATGCTTGTAAAATAGCTATGAAGTTTGATTCTGGGAGGAAAAAGTGGAAAATGTTTTATAGGTTGCTTTTAGCCAATACTAAAACACCCTTGGGACTCGCCCGAGTCACTAAAACCAACCTGGTTCAGTAACAAGTACAAGTTGTAATAAAGAGAAAGAGCGACCGTTAACAGGTGTGCTCTGTGGAACTAGCTGATTGTGGGCTGCTCGATCTGGCTAGATCACAGGGTGAAAAAGGAGGGACATCTGGAGGCATAGGTCGTTAGAAACCAGGCTAGTCTTTCTCGCACCCAGCTTAAACAGAATATCCTCTATATTCTCATCTGTAGTAATACTCAGGAGTTAGAGGCATCTCGGACCCGTTAGATGGAGAGCTGGGAGCAACATCTCCCTCCTCTCAGAAGGGGAANTGATAAAAGCTGGTTAGCTCTTGAATTGCTACAAAATAAAGCTGTATGTCCCTCAGCCCACTGGCTGCAATGTTGACACCTTGTCATGCCATGAGACCTAAATTCTGAACATCATGGCATGGAGTGCATCCCAGTTTTCCATGTCTGGCATATAACCGTTCATTTCAATTGATTATCACTTCAATTTTTAGAGTTATTTTTTTTAACAAAAGCCCTACTAGGGACAAGTGCTGCGAATTAGCTGCTGCTATTGCACCATGATGCAAACATGGGACTGCTGTTTTATTCAGTTTGTCTATGTCGATGTGTGTCTGTCCCTGTCAAATAAACTTTATAATACTTTTAGCTTTTAAACTGGTTATATTGATCAGTAAGCCTATCATGACCTGTTTGTTCTGATGATCCTGCAGCTTCCACTTCATCTTCCTAACATGATGCCTCCTCACCCTGACTCTCATACTGATAGGAGGAACCACAGAGCTCTGTTAAGTTAAAAGCTCATCTTCTGAAATTGGGATATTTTTCCTCCAACAGGTTCCAGAGGAATCACCTCAAACTAGATGTTAGACTGGATTTTATTTCAATGTCATTTGTGAATGTTAGAGCCTCATTTTCAACAGTGGAGCTATAAAGGTTGAAAAAGGTTATCATTTTGGAGTAAGTCTCATCAACATCAATATTTCCACTAAATAAGAGGCAAAAAAATTTGTTTGATAAAGGAAAAGCCTCTCAGACTCTGAGCCTGTCAGCACCAAACTATTTTTTATATTAGACAATGAATTTGATTTCACATAATTATCGCAGAAGCCATTTGTTAGTTGAATACTTAATGAAACATATTTACTGTGTTTGATGTTTGTTGTAAATAACGTATAGTCACAGACTAACGAGGTAAAGTTTGTCTTTTATTGAACGTTCAGAAACTACAGCGGCTGTAAAGAGCCACAGCAAAGAAAACAACCTGAACAGGTGATCAACTCTAAACCACTCGCACCTTTTTACTGTCTCTGACATTTAAGCACACCCGTTGCCATGGCAATCGCCTGCGCCCTGCAAACCGAGCGAAGATTACGTTAAAAACATAACATTCAGTCCGTTACGATATTAGGTTTGCGGGCTTGATATTTATTTTGCGATCATTATTAAGCCTCCTTGAACACAGTGGTGGTTGATTAGTTCATTTTAAACTCCTGCTCTGCTCGTTATTTTGGAAATGGAACCGAAACGCACAGAATTGCGCAACACCTTGTTGAAATTATAATGATTATTATTGTTGTTGGGTCATTAATTTGAACACGTTTTGTTGATTTTGTTGTTGTTCTTATGATAGAAAATTTCGTTTTTAGTCTTATTTTATTTTTGATGGAACTGATGATACTTTTTACCATTTATTTACTGATTATATCTGCTGTGTTTTTGTATTTTTGTAAGATGTGTTTTTCCATTAAAGAAGTTTCCAGATAATGTTTAGATGTTTCCGCAGCCATGATAGCAGAAGAGACCTGAAGACATCTTGGGTAAAATGCTTGATCTGGTAATTGTCGTGAAGGACTGATGTGTGGAATGTAGTTTGTAC
This sequence comes from Poecilia latipinna, assembly GCF_001443285.1. Taxonomy (NCBI): domain Eukaryota; kingdom Metazoa; phylum Chordata; class Actinopteri; order Cyprinodontiformes; family Poeciliidae; genus Poecilia; species Poecilia latipinna. The sequence goes on from NW_015115850.1 coordinate 2,667, forward strand.
CCTGTTTGACCTGCACCCATGAGTAACTGACAAAGAAGAATTAGAAGTTTCTCCTGAAATCCTTAACAGTTCTCTTTCTTGCCATAAAATCATCCCCTCCAAGAGGTGAGGGATAGTTCATGAGGTGGGGGTCAGGATTGTCTCTGTGGTCCATCTGGTAGTAGAGATAAGATCAGACTTTGGGTGGGTCTTTGTCTTGCTGTGACTATAACGATGTGAAGTGTGTTGTTCAGGGTTCTTCTCCTGACTGCGCTCAGTGAGAGGGGTCTTCGAACACTTTTGCCTTCGAATAAAGAAACTTAAAGACAAAGATTAATCTTTCTCTACTTATTGAAACAGATTCTCATTCCTTCATAAAATTTCTATAACATTCTTTAATAAAGTTACGAACGTTTTAAGCGAGTCAGAGGAGGACGCACTGGTCTCAGTGTCATGGCGGCGTTCAGTTTGTCACCTAATGCCGAGATCGACTCAAAACCCTCCGCAATCGACATATCGCACCGCTGCTCTAGCAAAGCACGAACAGTTCAGAAACAATATGAAATGGGAAAAAAGTTATTTATTAACTCATCAAGTCGTGTTTTAGATTGTTCTTGAAAAACTAATCAGTCACGGCTAATTAGTGGGTAAACTCACAGCTGCACAGTGAACCCAATGATTTTTTACAGCAGACAGCCGCTCCCCTCTCTTGCAGGTACTGCGTACCCCCGCTAAATCTTTTAGGGGTACGCAGTACCCTACAGTACCCCCTTTCTTTCACCCCTGCTTATACCTGTGAATCTGCGTATGGTTTGAGATACTGACTTGCAACAGCCACAGGAAGGATGTTTGTGGCTTTGACTTTACCTTTGACAGGTAGAAAAATGGTCCACTCTGGTGTTCAAGCAGTGTCCTTCCACAGTGATACATGAGTAGGCCAAAGTCAAACAGAGGACCAGGAGCTTCCTTTCCCTCCACCTGATGGTTTTGGTTTCAGTAAATATCAACATGAAGACTTCCAAACCCCAGCTTTAATGTCCCCATGGCAAACACAATCATTTAGGTGATTTAAGTGACATCCATGCAGCCAAAGTAGCCTTAAGGAGCATAAATAAACGTAGCAGTAGCATGTTACCATCATGTTGTGCTCCACCATGTTCCAGGCCCGGGGACGCAACATCAGGACTGGAGCCCGGGAGATATGTGGGGCCCCTGCATTCCCACAAGAGAATCACAAAAACATCAGGACTCATCAGAACAAGTGTTCTGTCTTCTACTCTAACAAATACTGTAATGCAAAATGAACATGGCTGTAAAGTCAGACACTCACCAGGGAGTCGGTTGTTCACTGCCAGAATGACATTGTGAATCCCTTTGATCTGGTTGTGGAACGTTGGGCAGTTCCCATCATCAAAGTCAACCTGAGAAAAGTGAAAAGAAGATTTCATTCAACTAAAGGTTATAACCAGGGAAATGTTGGCAGCATTAGTTTTAAACAATGCTCATGAACGAAAACTGCCCACTTAGAGAACCCATCAGTGAACTGAGACATTGCTACAATGTGTGCATCTGTGCAGAGAACATAAAGATAAGCTGAACACATGTAGTGTGAATGTTACACATAGAGATGAGTTTCAGATCAGAGCCTGAAGCCCGACTTTAGATCTGCAGCAGGATAAACAAACATCCACCTCTTTGCTCATTTTGGGTTTATCTTCTGCTAATTGCTTTCAGCATTCTGAATCCAAAGGTTTGGGTTCATGGTAATAGATGTCAAAAAGGGCAATAGCTTCAGATTCAATAAATAATTAATTAATTTCACAAATAGTGTCGAGAAAAG
>NW_015115850.1:9751-44192 GCF_001443285.1 Poecilia latipinna
AATAGATATTAATACATTTTAATGGCCACTGATTCCTCCACATGGTTCTAAAGCACATGGTGCTGTGTAGTCTGAAAGTCATTCTGCTCTTATTGGCTGCTGTCTGTAAAGTTACACAGTCATAAATTAATAGCAGTTATTCAGGTTACTTAGCCAGAAGAGAAAAAATAACAGCGTTCATTTATTTAACTGATATTTTCACAATTTATTACTACTAATTACCAACAATTGCCAAATGTCAATTCATAAGCATTATTTAGCTCCAAAGTAAAGACTTAGCTCTGAGTTAAATATTTGACTAGAATGTGAACATTCAGATAGCATAAATACTTAGGTTCAAGCTAAATATTTTTTTCATATTAATTTTGGAACTAAATATTTAACTTTCTAATGAAATATTTATCTCAGGAAATGTAACATTTATGACATGATGACAATATGACTCCATTTTTCTCATACAGGTTAAACAACCCAAACTATTGATGTTCACCTTCGACACTTTGCTCTTAAATGACTTCTGAAAACAGCACTAGATTTGATTTAGGGGTGTCAGAGTTAAAGGCAAGTGAACAAAAAAATCACACCACACCTTTCAGATTTGATTTTTTTTAAAGATGAAAATCATGTATCCTTTTCCTTCCACTTCACATGTGTGTACTTGTGTCTGTTGGTCTGACCCATAAAATCCTTCACATCATATTACAACCACAAACTTGACCACACAGTTGAAGAGCATATGTGCTTGTGATGGGTGCATATTGTGTTTTTATTTTAAACATGGAAATAATAATAAAAACTACATACTGCATACTGGACAAGACATCAAAAATAGCAAAGAAACCCTCACTTGCTTAGTGCAATCCTCAAACCGTTGTGTGATGAAAGCGGTGAAGGTTCTTTACCTGTATGCCCTGTGCTGGAGACCGCAGAGCCCTGATGAAGCGTGCGGTATCACAGGGAGCCATGTCTCCAATGTCCACATGCCTCTTTTGGAGCCTGGGGGGGACCGGGAGCACCCTCCAGTCTGGGTCTGCCCTTATGTGTGTGGTACTTTCCAAGAAATTTGGGAGTTCATCTGAAAGATCCAGGTGAGCTTTTCTGGACACTCTCAGCTGGAGGATCTGAAGAAGAAGAAGATAAGCTGCTCATTCCTTGAGCCCATAAAGGGCCTGTGAGCTGTTGTACCTTCTCCACCTCCTCATCAAACGTGGAGATCAGCTCATGCAGGAAGTGAAGGGATCCGGTGGTGAAAAGGGCTGCACTCTCAGCTTCTAACCCTGTGGGAGGAGGAGACAGCTCCATGTTGTGTGGATTTACTCCTGTCCTGTCAGAGGGTAAGTCTGTGGACTGTTAGGAACACAACAATATGAGACGTTTGTTAATACTGGAATAACTAGAATCAAAAAGGTGCACTGTGACTTTATGCTCTAAAATGCAGGATCAGTAAATGTTCAAAATGATGAAATGCTTAATAAAATTAATACATCACTGACATAAGAACATTGACAACAAGAGGCCCTCTCTTGCAGAGAAAATAAGAGCAGAGTTATTCTTCACACCACCCTGCTGCATGAAAGGTGGTGTTGTATGTAGAAATTGGGTTCTAGATCATTATTAATGTAAAACCAAAAAGGGTTTCCAGTGAGGGAGTTAAGCCAACAGCTGCTCAAAGCAGAGACAATCAAGGAACAATTAATCTACATGCGAACTGATGAAACTTGATGAGCTGTAGACATTGACTGAACCAGAGCAGAAACAACAGTAGAGCTTTAACCAATGAGTTGCAGGTATCACAACTCAGAGCCGTGGATAGCAGGAAGTCTGGACTCCACTCACTTCATAAGTTTTTTTTATCTCCACAGTAAAGTTCTCCTGTCCTGAGCCACTGCTGGGCACTGAAACATCAGCTTACACTCTGATGAAAGACTTTACTTCAACCATTCTCTAATAGAAAATTAAACTCAACGTAGTTATATTTAATCTGATTTTAGCTTCTTAATAAAGTTTACAAACATACTTACAAAAGCTGTGGAGACAGGCGTGTTAACTGCACTGGTTTGGACTTTGAATGTTTGTTCACTATGATCCCTGTTTGAACAGGAAAATGTCGCCTTTCAAATGGAGTTTAAAGTCCTAGCAGGAAGAATTTTGCACATATTTTGCTCATCAGTGATTCTGGAAAAGAGTGACAAAACAGGTCCTATGGATAAAGCACAAAATTTTAATAAAATATACACAAAATATAACTTTTTGAGATATCTGACTAAACTAACCAGGGCCATGTGAGCACAACAATGTATGTTTCACTGGTTTTTGCTGAATATTTTTCATTTAAAACTTTGTAGTAGGTGGATGGTGTCTGTAAAAACCCTTGTCCTGGAGCAGAACTCGATACATTATAATAGTTTAAAACAAATAAAGGAATATTAAGATAATATATAATGACAATTAAGTATAAATATTCAAATAAATAATTATAAAAGTATCAATAAATTGAATTAAAACCCATTTTTATATATTTTCCAGCTCCATTTAAATTTGTCCCTAGTTTTTGTCAACACTGTCAGAAATGAAAAGAATGTAGAAAAATCAGGCATTATTGGGGGGCACCAGAACTTCTGAGGACCCCATGACCATTTCCTTTCTCTTCCTTTGCTAAGAGGGCTAGTTAGCTCCGGTTAGCTTAAGTTACTCTTTAGTTTTTCTTCTGTTTTATTCCTAAGTTGCTCGTCACAACCATGATGTGTCAACACAATAACTGACAATTTACAAAATTTTGATGAAACTTTGTGAAATAAAGGATGCTTAATTTTAGTATACTGTAAAGATTTTAGGGACCAGATGAACTACAATATGGCCTCCTTTAGAATAACATCATATAAATTGAGGTAGTTTGGATTTTTGACTCCATCAGAGATTTTAACTGACAGTGTGACTCTTTCAGTGATATTGTTGACAAACCTCACTTAAATGTGCAATTAATTCATTTTAATGTATATTACATAAATGGCATTACTTCACATGTATCAAGTATTTAATTTTACTCACTAGTTTGTCACCTTCTCTATGTCAACTCCGTCATGCACTGTCAACTCCATCAGATGGACTTTATGTTGGTTTTTGTTTTAAATTATATATTTTTTTCTTTCTTGAGAAGCATTTGTCTGTAAAACTGAGTAAAGATATCACTAATAGGGTCATTAAAAATAATTTTGTATTTATTTTTGTCAGATGGTGATGACAAAGTTCTGGGTTAGGTCGATTAAAAATGTTAGTTTCAAAAAATGTTGCAGCTGGGAGCCTGCACCTTAGCATCTTTACATTTCCAAAACATTATTTGTCATATTTGTATACATAAAAATTGGGGGGGAAATTTAAACCCATTTTGTCCCACTTCTCAAGAATCACAGTAATTTATTTTTAGAGAAAGAAGTGGATCATCTGTGACATGATGTACTTCTAAATTGCCAAATATAGATAAGAATGATTTCAAAACATTACTGCTAAATTTAAATGTAAGAAGTAATTTAACAAACAAAAACCCAACTTTCATGTGAACATAAGAGTTTTACTTGCTGTACACAGATAACTTTATTCTGTTCTATTCAAATTCTTGCTGTTAAGTTACTTTACACAATTCCTCTCTTTCTGACTGCTCCCTGCTCCCCTATAAAAGGGAGAGAGACACCAGAATTGGGGGAGACTTTATTGGCTTTATCCCATCTGATGGTCTCTAAACTTTGACTAACTTAATCCCTAAATTTTGGACCTGCTTACTCTGTAATTACATATGTTTACCTACAGTATTTAAGTCTGTCTTACAGAGTCTTCACTTATGCATCCCACAGAGGCATATTATAGACAACCCCAAAAATACCCATCATAAATTTTACAAAAGTTCAAATGTAGTGTCCTATAGTGCATACTCAATGCCAACACACTGGATCTTGATGCTGGTTGACAGGAAAGAAACCAACTCTGAATCTGTTCCCACGATGCTGCCTTAGCCTCTGAGTCACAACACACCTTTTTGATTCTTTCTCAATTTTCCTCTGAGGAAGAGTCAGAAAGAAAAAAAAGAGCACATGAAGCAAAGAAAAAAGAAATCTTTAAATAAATGGACAAAGGAGAAAACAAGAGGGAGCAAATAAAAAAACTAAATACAATACAATGTATGGCAAATTTTGAAAAGTAAATAATTTGATAAAATGTGAGTGTAGTAAAAATTAGTTTACCAAGCCATTTATTTAATTTGATGCTTACTGCCAATTTTGGCAGGATCAGTCCATCATATAGTAAACCTTCACAATGGAGTATTTTGTTTTGAAAATACGGAGCGGAAGCTGTTGTTGCGAGTGTTTCCGCCTTTGTCTGCCCAGACAGGATTTTGACAGCAGTTGCACAGCTCCACGCTGCAGGCGGTGTGATTTGCTTCAAGTAGACCTTCATGAAAAGCCATGGAAGACAAAGCTCAGATTCAGGAGGCCATTAAAGTCCAGGGGGAAGTCGTTCGGAAGCTAAAATCCGAAAAGGCGAGCAAAGAGCAGGTCAGTCCCCACATTTAGTTTCCCATTATGGCTGGATAGGTTGCAACATGCGGTGAAGTTCAGAGCTGAAAGGAAAGGGAGCTCTCTATCAATAACATCACTCACAGAACAGACATCCACATTCACTGTCATCAATGTTCAGCCCGGATGGAAAACCATGCGCTAAAACCCTTATTTTTTTCAACCTTCGCTGTTATTCAACCACGGCCTTCAATGGACCGCATATTCAATATTCAATTGCACATTTTTGAGTCCATAAGTGCGACAGAAAGGAAAACTCCCGGAACTGTGTTCCTGTCTGATAGAAAAAGTGAGCGAAAGAAGCCGGTGTTTTCCCCTAGCTTAAGCTAACCGGCTTACTGCTAGCTGGAGCGGCTAACGCTAACACGGTGACATCTGGGGGATTTAAACAGACTTCTTGTGCTTTAAAATAAAACTAACAATCTATCTTAAAAGTCCACTTTGATTTTAAACATATTTACTTTAATGAGCCACAGCTGATGCAATAAGATGTGGCTGTTACCGAAGATTTGTCCTCACCCCTCCTTCACAGCTGCCCGACAACCCTGCAGGTTAATAATGAAACACCAGGACACAATAACGGCATAATTTCATTCATATATGAATCAAACATGTCCTCCATGTTGTTGAAGGAGAGCTGCTGTTTTGCTCTGAACTTCCCTATCTGCTCCATGGAAACGGTGGAGCTGAAACACAGACTGCTGATGTATGAACCCAGGATTAAATGAAAGGAGCAGCCATCACGCTTTTCCTTTAAATGGGAAAAACTCCGCTATCCTGGGCTGACTGATCCTCATATGTACAGTTGAAACCAAAAGTTTACATACACTAAAGAGACGCACATTTTTTGTACTGCTCCAAGTTAAATCAGAACAAACTTCTCTGTTACTCAAGTGATTCCTATTTGCTAAACTCAAAATTTTGTTGAAGGTAAATGCGTCATCTTATTTGGTGTGTGTAAACTTCTGGTTTCAAGAGTGTTTTCTTCTGTCAAGACTCATCTTTGTTTCTGTGTTCTGAAGTTGCTTTACCATAACGTATAAGCAGGGGAACCAATGAAGAGCTTCTGACCAATCAATTCATTTTACAACCTATGGCAGTAAAGTGAGAGAATTGTTCATTTACAGTTAATGTTTCACTTACCAAACATTAACTGTTTGGTAAATGAAACGGTTCATTTACCAAACTGAACTGTTTCAGGATGAAACAATTCAGTTTGACTTTAGAGGAGAGAAGAAACACTAAATGTTTCTATTACAAACAAAAATGTTTTTTTTTTGTTTTTTGTTTTTGCTAATGTTGAAAGCACACAATTTCACAATTTCAATGTTTTCATTAGTGAAGAAGTGTGATTAACGAATTTTTTTAAAGAGATAGAGTCCCAATTTCAAGGCGTTAAATCAGAAAGTAACTTCTTTTTTTACGTCATATTTATAAAACATTTGTATAACATCTGAAGGCAACATTGTTACCTGATTATGCTATAAAATGACGCTGTGTGCCTGCAAAACACATAATAATGTCCATGTCCATTTAAACAAATATATTTTTGGAATTTCAATTTGCACTATTTTATGAGCAATGGAAACGCTGCTAGTGTTGAAGAAGCTGAACTCATAGCAGTTTCATTAAAACTCATGTTAACTGGGAAACATGGAACACTGTATTTATGGAAGCAGCATATAAACATGTGTCACTCTGCTCAACTCAAGCTGCATTACAGAGTATCTGCACCTAGCAGAAATTATTAGTTACTTTGTCAGGTGGACTTTATTAATTTGCACCTGTTCCCCTGTAAATCAAACGGTTTTAAATCCTAAACCTTTGTGTCCAATCTACCAAGCCTTAGAGCAGGAACAGATGTATATTAATAAACAGAATCAGAAGCCAGTAAATGTTTGCTGTCTGTAGCTGCTCCAGGCTTTTTGAAGATATCTGCAGGTGTTTCTGGGTAGCTGTGGTCAGGCCTGATATAAGTTGTGTGTGTGTGACTGTGTACGGGGGCTGCATTTTTGATTGACTTGCTACATCTCATGTTCTGTCCTCCACGCTGTGGTGATGATGATGATGATGCCCCGCCCTTCCCTAGTGCTAGGGTTGCTTACCATTTTTCTCCTGTTCTTCCTGCCTGGCCCTGGATGACCTCTTCCTGCCGGACCCTTGACCTCCACCATCTTCCTCACCACCTGCGGGCGATCGGACCCACCTCACTTTCTCTTGGGAATACTGTTCCCATGACGCACTCCTGAACTCTACCTTTCCCACTCCATGGACATTTTTTTCCCTTCATATTTTTTGTTCCTGTGTCGGATGACCATGCTGGCTCTGTCCTTTGCTCGTGTCTGCTCTGGTCTGGCACCGTTTCGGACTGTACTCCGTCTGCAACCGCTCCGTTCTGCCTCTGGCATCACTGTGGCTCAGGTAGGCATGTCTGCATTGCAGAGTATTCTAGTTTATTCATTGTGGAACCAGACAAGGTAGTGTAATATGTTTTGCTTTGTGTGTGTGTGTGTGTGTGTGTGTGTGTTGTAGATTGATGAAGAAGTAGCCAAACTGCTTGAGCTGAAGGCTCGGCTGGGAGGAGGAGATGATGGCAAACATCAGTTTGTGCTCAAAACACCAAAGGTAAGTGTCTGTGGTTATCCTGAAGCTGTGTGAGCTGAACTATAGGCTGGGCTTTAGCGCCACCAATGGCTGTTTCTGATTATTTACAACAGGGTCTGCTACCAGCAGAGCCACAGTGGCTCTTTGGACCTTCCACCATGGCTCTGAATAATTTTGTCTTAAAATTATGAAAAACCAGCTAATATTTTTAAATTGAGTTTGAATAAAAATGCAAAAGTAACAGGAAACATTTTTTAGATAGATTTTTCCCATCAGGTTGAACAGTGTGTTCTTATTTACTTCAATACCCAAATATCCTCCATGCTAAAGGTGTATTGTTTTCTACGTTTGAAAATAGAATTAAAATGGGTTTTTTTAATTACAGATGCAACAGTAGATTTTTTTATAAAAAGTGATAAGCTGTTTATTTTTATAATTTCAAAGTAGATATAAAAATGTGTACTTGTCAAAGTAGAGACAAGTAGACAAAATAGAGGCTGATTTCTGATTTCTTTGAATCAAAAGTAGATTTCTGTGTTTGAAAAATGTATTTTATTCTTAGTTTTATAGCACATAACATTGTTTTAAAATCCACCAAAACAAAACAATAACTAGATTATCCCAGTTGATGACTCTCAGCATCCCCCTCTATTATTATCTGAACTTTCTTGAATTAAAAAAAAGCTGGAATAAATTACAAGTTGTTGGCTTGAATGATTTTATTTTTTAGTTTCTACTCATTTCCTAAAGAAGAGAAACACAGGTCTTCAGTGTTCAAAGTAAACCTGGCTGTCTGATTGGTGCATTTCCAGTTGAGCAGAGTCAAATGTGAATCTTACACATGAAATGTTGACGACATGTTTGGGTGTGATGCAGGGAACCAGGGACTACAACCCGAAGCAGATGGCCATCAGAGAGAGAGTCTTCAATACTATCACCCGCTGCTTCAAACGCCACGGAGCGGAGACCATCGACACACCTGTGTTTGAGCTAAAGGTGGGTGTGTGTCTCAGACTGGAGTCATGGTTCTGAGCTCATCTTGTTTCCAACATGGAGGTTATTCATCCTCGTCCCTGCAGGAAACGTTGACAGGGAAGTATGGAGAAGATTCCAAGCTCATCTACGACCTGAAGGACCAGGGAGGAGAGCTGCTGTCGCTAAGATACGACCTCACTGTATCCTGACCCCTTAACTCTGTGCTATCATGAAGCTAGCGGGCGTTCTGAGCCAATCAGAGGTTTAGGCTGATGAATTAGATTGACGTCCTTCACACTCCCTCCTCCAGGTGCCGTTTGCACGCTACCTGGCCATGAACAAGATCACCAACATCAAGCGCTACCACATTGCCAAGGTCTATCGTCGTGACAACCCTGCCATGACACGTGGCCGCTACAGAGAGTTCTATCAGTGTGTGAGTTCTCCTGTCACAGACAAGGGTGTGTGTTGCACTGGGCTGCTGCAGCGCAGTGTATGTTATATGCATGTGTATGTGTTTCAGGATTTCGACATCGCTGGTCAGTATGACGCCATGATCCCAGACGCAGAGTGTCTGAAGATTGTCCATGAGATCCTCAGTGAGCTGGAGCTCGGAGACTTCCGCATCAAGGTCAGTCTCCGCCTGCAGCTGAGCGCCCAGTAGATGTCAGTCACTTCCTGATCCCTTACCTCACTTCCAGGTCAATGACCGGCGCATCCTGGATGGGATGTTCGCTGTCTGTGGAGTTCCAGATGACAAGTTCCGCACCATCTGTTCAACGGTAGACAAACTGGATAAGGTGAGAAGGCTTGTTGGTGGAAAACCTTAATTGCATTAATCGATTATTGAAATAATCAACTACTTATTGATTGATTATTTGATTAATTGTTAACTGGACTATACAGAGTCAAAAAAGGCCATTTGCTGAAAGAACAACACACTCGGAGCAGTGATTAAAGCTGCTTAATTATTGCCATGACCTTTTTTGCCACTGGAGGAGTTCTACCCAGGGGGAGTTTGAGCTTCACCTGGTTGAGATTCTTAACAGAAAATCTCTTAAGCATATTTTGCTATGCAATCATTAATTTGCTAATCCAAAAATAATTACCAGATCAGCTCTACACTGCATTAGATCTAGCAGAGTATCGAAAGGATTTTCTTTAGCTGCAAATGCATCCTTTGTTGTAGATGTATGGTGGCTGACAGATGAAACTACATGCAGCAAAGGGCGAAACAAGCTGCAAACTCCAAAACACAAATGCAACAGAAAAATGATGCAAACAAAAAATGCTGCTGCAGTCACAGGAAATAGAAGCAAAATGGGAAAAAATAACAACCTCCCCCCCCTTAAAATATGAAAAGCTGCAAACACACTGCACAAAATGGAAGTACTCCAGACCACTAGGGAGAGCATGGAGAAGATAATGTTACCTATGTAAAAATGCTGCTAAAAGTTTTTGTGTTTCATTAAGACATTCGACATTACATGTATTTTCTTTCTCTTGGACGTCTCAATCAATTGTGACATCCTGTCTCTACTGAGGGTCTGTTCCTAGTCTGTTTACTGGTTGACTCTCCCTACTGGTCTGGAGCACTTCTGTTTTGTGGGCTGTTTCTACTGTAATTGCAAAATTTACACCTTTGCTCCCATTTCCTGAGCTGCAGTGTTTTTCTGTAGCTTTTGTTCTTTATGTTTTGGATTTAGCATCAGTCATGTGTTTGCAGCTCATTTTGCTGTTTGCTCTTCTTGACAAAGCATATGCTGAAGGAATACTAAGCTATAGTGTTTTAGACTATGAAATGCTTATTTTGTCTTTAAAGATAATTACATTATTTATTTGCATCTTTTATTCTATTTCTAATATTTTATTACAGTCTTAAGTGGCTAAATGAAAAATCTGCAAAATCTGGCAATTTTTTTTATCTGATTAATCATCAGCATAAACAATTACTACAGTCATGGTTAGCTGGCTGCTGTTCTCCTGCTAGTAACTATATTTGCATGTGGTGTGTGGGTGGAGGTTCGTCTTACTGGTGAGACGAACCAAGATGCATATTCGGTCTGTCTGCCATCATTCAGCGCTGATGCATGTTTATTTCTCCTGCAGTTGCCCTGGCAGGAAGTGAGGAAGGAGATGGTGGATGAGAAGGGATTATCTGAGGAGGCTGCAGACCAGATTGGGGAATACGTCAGCCTGCATGGTGAGTCAGCTAACACCTCCAGCAGGTGGCAGTCCCTACACCTTTAGGAGGCAAACCCTGTTTTTTGGTAGCGATACGTCATTATATAATGGTCATAAAATCTATATTCAATAGTAGAAATTACAGAGACTCATTAGTGACAATGTTTGCCCCAAAGATGCAAGAGTGTTTTGCTAATGTTAACAAGAGAAGAGTTTCAAGTACAAAACACATCTTCAATGGTCATGGCTCCGACCTGTCAGACATGGAAGAAAAATATAGCTGATGAGGAAGAAACACTGAGGGCCGGAGCCTGGGGGCCTGGAGCCTGGGGGCCTGGAGCCTGGGGGCCTGGAGCCTGGGGGCCTGGAGCCTGGGGGCCAGTCGCCGTCCTGCAGGAACTCTACCTGAGTGAGGCTGGTTGTGTGTTTCAGGGGGAATGGACCTAGCAGAGCGCCTCCTGCAGGACCCCAGGATGTCTCAGAGTAAGCAGGCCTGCGCCGGCCTGTCTGACATTAAGCTTCTGTTCAGCTACCTGCAGCTCTTCCAGGTCACAGACAAGGTCATGCATCCCAGAATGGTCTGCTTCTGTCTCTCAGCATCCTGTCTCTGTGGCTACATTATTCATTTTTATTTCCTTTGTCGTTCCTCAGGTCGTGTTTGACCTCAGCCTGGCCCGTGGGCTGGATTATTACACAGGAGTGATTTATGAGGCGGTGCTGACTCAGGCTGGGGTGGCTCCAGTAGCCCTGGCGTCCAATGATGCCCAAAACGGGTCTGAGGAAAGCGTCAGCGTGGGGAGCGTGGCTGGAGGGGGGCGCTATGATGGCCTGGTGGGCATGTTCGACCCCAAGAACAGGAAGGTTCCGTGTGTTGGGGTCAGCATCGGCATTGAGAGGATCTTCTCCATCATGGAGCAGAGGGCTGAGGTGACGCCTGCAGCTGGGTGGGCTGGAAAGTGCTGCTGATGACCGCTCATGTTCACACTAACTCTGCTGCTAATGTTCAGGCGGCAGCAGAGAAGGTCCGGACCACAGAGGTCCAGGTCCTTGTGGCGTCGGCTCAGAAAAACCTGCTGGAGGAGAGACTCAGGCTGGTCACTGAGCTCTGGAATGCTGGGATTAAGGTGTGTGTGTGGTGAGAGTATCATTTGGTTTTATGTGCCAGACCAAAACCAAGTAGTGCAGGGTGTCCGCACATCCAATTTGAAGACCTTAACATGTCTTCACATTGGCCTCTAAACACATTCATCACAAATCTTAAATTTTGTTGTGGCAGAATTATTTAATCTTCTATAATCTATCTAGTTATTTTTCCCATGGACTTTTCTGTCAGGCAGAAGTTTGAGTCTCTGTGCAATGTGTATCTGTTCCTCTGTCACTCACTCATGGATCATTCTTGTAGTTCTGTAAAGCATAACATAATTATTTATATTAGTTAAATTAATACTGGATATGAAAGGATTTAGTTTTGACAATGTTAAAGTTCTCTTTATGAATAATAATGAAGAATTACAGTGGAGGAGAAAAGGAGTAGAACCTGGAACCAAACAGAGATCCACAGATGCAGCTGCAACGACAAATAGAGCAAAATATTAAAAGGAATGTCAATAATTAGTCTTCAACTAAAGCAAGAATGCCACAAGATCTATAGTTAATCTCATAAAAAGTACAATTTCTTCCTCAATAGCTTTCTATTCTTATGAATAATAAAAATGTTTTCTTTTGCACATTTCTGACATGACACAGCTCTTATATTCCATTCTTAAATTTGAGTTGGTGAAAATGGAGGTTGACTGACCCTTTGAGCTGTTTATCTTCTCCTAGCAGGCTCATGAGTTTTCCTGACAGGAAGCTCATGGTGTGTGTGTGTGTGTGTGTGTGTGTGTGTGTGTGTGCGTGTGTGTGAGTGTAGGCTGAGGTGATGTACAAGAAGAACCCCAAACTGCTGAGTCAGCTGCAGCTGTGCGAGGAGATGGGGATCCCTCTGGTGGCCATACTGGGAGAGCAGGAGCTGAAGGATGGCGTAGTGAAGCTGCGTGTGGTGGTCAGCAGAGAGGAGGTAGCTACCGTCATCACAGCCTCTGGCTACAGCTAAATAGACCTGTCTGTGATTTACCAGCTGCTGTTCCTGGATCTGCCTCCAGGTGGACGTGCCCCGCTCTGACCTCATCACAGAGATCAAGAGGAGAACCTCTGATGTCTAGCCGGCTCTCTGCTGTGTACAGAGTCTACACAGATCCTGATGGATGTGAGAGCAGCCCTGGTTAATGTGGGCAGCAGACACACACACTGCGTAATTGCCCGGACAACATGACTGACCTGCTGAGGGGACCTCAGGTTGCCATGGAGTTCATATTACATACTCTGACTTCAGCTTGTATCCAGACATTTACTCACTCTACATGTTTATTGTCCAGTTGTGTGCTCTGGTGAACACGTCATAGTGAAAGCACCACTGTGGTCTGAAGCTGTTTCTTCAGGAGGAACTCTGCCTAGTAATCAGGAGTTCATGTTAGAAGAAGACACATTTCCATCAGAACTGCTTCACTTTGAATAAACATGAGTTCCATCCTGCTGTCTGCATGCTTCAAATCTCTATTAAAAACATGAAAGCGTTCTGAAATCTGCCAATGAGTTACTGTAGTTGTCCACTAGAGGGCAGGATGGTGTCATTCTGTTCAGCAGGTGTTCAGGCAACATCTGGGCACAACCTCACTGCTGTGGCTGACTGGTAAACCCTATTTTATACTTCCATCCTCATGAATCCATTGAAAACATATTTTAAATATAATCATGAAAAATATAAAGAATGGAAGAAACTTAATTTTGATTAAAAAAAATTCATTATACTTTGTTATACACATTTACACCAGAAAGTAAAAAGTGCCTACAAATCAAAGTTGCTGGGTGGCTCAGCTGGTACAGTGCAGAGTCCTCTCTCCACACCCTGCTTCCTGTCTCACTAATGTTCATTAGAGGCCACTAGTGCCAGAAATAAATCTGAAAAAAAAACAAAAAAACTTAAAGGTGTAATTTTCCTGAACTGAGCTCATATTTCTTGTGTAAGGACCGTTTCTGAAAACTGCATGGAGTTGAGCAGCTTTTGGTTCTCCAGCCCAGAACCACTGGAGGACCAAAGGTTTCCAGCTTTTGCCTCAGAAATATGTTTCATGTCATCCTACATGTTTGTGTTAGTCCAGGGAGGCGGGTCACTCCAGTCTGCGCTTTGTTTTGGGGGTTTTAGCATCATTTCCTCTGCAGCTTAAAGCAACATGACCTCTTCCATTGTTTTGATGGATTTTAACCATGATCTCTGGTATATGATAAATGTGCCCACTGCATACCACCATGCTTCAGTTTGAGGTCTGACTTCAGTGTTTGGAGTCTAAGAACAGTCAATTAGAACATGATGAGCAGATTGTAGCTTCATCACTGGGTCTTTGTTGGTCTTCTTGGTCTCATGTTGCCCCTACTTGTTCCAGTGCTCAGTTAGACCTCGTTGGGTCAGTCCAGCGCTGATCATTGGTTGAGTCTTTACCTGTCTAGTTATTCTGTGATTCATCTGAATTTTGTTCAGTTTCAAATCTCAACCTGTCTTGAAGCTCATGTTAAACTCATAGAACCAATACACACATAAGGACCATGCTGTTAGCACACAACTAGCACAAACTAAATAGGATGTACATACTAGTTACCTACAAAATATTCAAGCAACCAGTAACCTACTCACCAAGACCACTTTCCTGATCAACTGGTCTTAAAAACCACAAAACTGTTCCAACTAAGCAACTTTTTAGTCAGCATTCCTTCAGTATAACCTTAGATACTGTATAAAGATCGTTGTGACATTCTGACCCCAGCTTTACATTTCATCTGAAACAGGAGTGCCCAGTCCTGCAGGTTTTCAATACATCCATCATCCAACACACCAGGATCTAATGAACGCCTCCTCACCAGGACTCTCGGAGCTGGACAAATGTTGATGAGGGGGTTTAGGTGATGCATCGAAAAGCTGCAAAGCCTCTCCACAGAACTTCCAGCTGTGGAGAGGCCATTACACCGGGTGTAATGGAAGAAACTTTCATCATGAAGGGTCTGGAAAACGTCAAACTCAAAGCCTGCAGGCCAGACCTGGCCTTTCAGGTCAAATGTTTCTGTGGCCCTCTAGACGAGCTTTAACCTTCAAGATAACAATTGTGTCCTTGAACAAATCAAAGTCAAGTCAAGTCAAATCAAAGTCAAATCAAATGAGTTGTGTACAAACTACTTAAATGTGAAAGGATGTTAATTTTTAGAAGGCCTCATTCAATACAAAGACAGCTTTAATATTTTAAGTTTTATCAATATATTCTGCTACAACCTTCATAATCTTCATGTGACATGAAATGAAAATTAATTTGAAACCCTACTCCTAAGTAAAAAACACAACTTAGGACCTAATTCTTCATTGCACATTTTAAAACACCACCCTTTTTTATTTTTTAGCAAATCTCATTTTTATTAAAATGAGCAACTCAGAACACAGCAAGAATAAAACAAGAATTCTAAAAAAAAAACCATGCAAACAAACTTCTTAAACTCAAACTGGACATACAGGTTAACAAACACTATTAAAAACATGCAGAAAAGAAGAAATGACGCAGAATGAAATATTTTTTGTTGTCAGTAAAACATAGATGTGAAACAGGAACGTTGCAGCTGGAAGCCGGTGGAGTGTTCAGGCCGCCTGCTGGTTGTGGAACATCCTCTGCAGCAGCTGCTGGGCGATGGCCCGCTGAGCCTCCTCCAGCATGACTCTGACACTGGGTCCTGGCAGGACCATGACCTTCCCCCTGAAGGTGCTGCTGATGCCGGGGATCAGAACCTCGTAGGTAAATTTAACGAAACCATCTGGTCTGGCCAAACTGTAGTGTAGCTCATAGAACGGCTGGCCAAACCCGTTGGCCTCGCAAACCTTATGGAGGAGCATCACTGGGGACGGCGCACAGACCATGTGTTGCTGGGGGTGGTGGGAGGTTGGGAGGGGGTAACACGCGTGTGGCTGCAGGGGAGAGACTGGTTCCCCCACTGCCCTGCAGAACCCTGGAGAGACGGGTGGAGCAGCAGGCTGGAGCTGCGGCGGGGCTGAAGGGTGAGAGACGGCCTGGCTGCAGGACACGAAGCAC
Source organism: Poecilia latipinna (assembly GCF_001443285.1). Classification (NCBI taxonomy): domain Eukaryota; kingdom Metazoa; phylum Chordata; class Actinopteri; order Cyprinodontiformes; family Poeciliidae; genus Poecilia; species Poecilia latipinna. The sequence goes on from NW_015115850.1 coordinate 25,248, forward strand.
GGCTGCAGCAGAATCTTTTGGGCTGGAGGAGAACATGTCTGGCTGGGGCTCGGGTTCTCTCCTGGCTCCCACTTGATGGAAATCTCCAATGAAAATCGCTTCTTGAATTCTAGACAGAGTAGAGATGTTTATCTGACTTTACTACAGCTCTTCTCTGTCACACAGAAAAACCACAAACAGCTCCTTACAAAGTATTTATACCCATCTTAAAACCACAACGTATTGTGTATTATTGGGATTTTTATGACACAAAGGAAAAGAAGACTGATGTGGAAGGAAAATGATTCATTGTTTGAGGGGAAAACTGCTAGAAAAGCCAAAAGAAATTGTGAACGATGAGGTTAATTCTTTTGCCTGGTTTCGAATCGTGCTCTGTCTGTAGTTTTAGCAAAGGCAGCAGATGAAGTGAAGGACGCTGTTCAGTTAGTGTTGGACATGCTTGCAAATATACGACTATTAAATTTGGAACAAGAGGGATGTTTGAAGCAATTTATTGCTGGCAAAGATGACATTCAGCTCAACACTTCTCTCTTCACAGTGAGGGATCATTGTTTACAGGAAATTTACAGCGCCTCACATGACCAAATGTTAGTGATCGGGTAAAAATCAGACAATTGTTTAAAATGTCAGCAGAAGCCACGCATCCCGGATCTGATGGTTTCTCAATAGCCGAGGGTCCAGACTGTACAAAGCCTAGTCAAAACCAGGGTCTGGTTTTTACTTGGGTAAATGAATAGAAATGGACAGAAAACTTTTCAGATTTACATTTGTTAAAACTTTAGTAATGTAACTTGTATTAGATATATATATATATTTTTTAATTTTTTTTTTTTTAATTTTACATGTAGCGTCCAGCTACTCCTCCTGGCTCTGACTGGTTGTTTTTGGTTGCCATCACTGCATTTCTTCAGGCAGGAATAACAGCTCAGGGAGATCAGACTTTTCACAGATTATCCATCTTATAACAAACTGTCAGGATATCGAGACAGTTTTAACAAATATATAAAAAGCAGGTTATTTATAAAAGTTACATACTGGAGCTTTAATAAATAAATAAAAATAAAAATCAAGCAACATTTTCCATCACAATTTGGCACAGTGCTGTGCTGATCCATCTAAAACAAACTGAAACAAATTAAACGTAGTTGTAGCAAGACACAAATAATAACTGAATAAGTTATAAGTGGTATGAATTCCTGTAGAATGACAAAATGTGTTAAATTATTAAAAGACCAGAAGTTGGACTGGTCACTAGATTACCTGCCACTAGATCCTTCTTGGCCATCGACGCGGTATGATGGGAGGAGAAGGCAACGACAGCAGAGACCCCCTCTATGCCAGGACCGGTCTTCAGAGAAACCCTCTCCACCCCCTCCACCAGCCGCCGCAGCACCTTGAAAACACACACACACACACACACACACACAAATCAGTCTGCTACCATTACCTTCCAGAAGGCCTTGTGTGTTGGTACATAATTTGAATAAATTCATTTCTGATCACTGCATCTTGTTGTTCAGTTTTAATAAGTTGTGTAGTAAATTCAATACGTCACTCCCAACAGGCAGACCGACCTAACCTGCTTCAGGTCTTCTTGTTTAGTGGCAGCTGGCAGATTTCCAATACAGAGGTGTCTCTTCTCTGTGCTGCGGCGGACACAGAGGTAGCACTTGGGCTCCAGCATGTAGCCGTTCAGCTTGAGGACGGCCTCTGTGGCGAGGGTCTGTGTGCCATATTTGGCGTAGGCAAAGCCCCGGTTCTGGCCACTGAAGTTCATCATAAGGCGGAACTCCCAGAGAGGTCCCACAGAGCTGAACAGGGGGATGAGCAGGTCCTCGTAGGCGTCCCGAGGGATGTGGCTGATGAAGACCTCACAGTGCTCGCCTGGGGTGGGACCGTTCCACCCTAAACCAAGAAGAAGGAGGGCTATGAGGCTCAGTGGCAGATGTACTGCTACCCATCAGGATAAATATGAAGATTAGAAACACTTGGCTACATTCCAGGGGGAACTGCACACACAGAAAGAACCAGCTAGAGGTGTGTTAACAGGAGGAGGTTATATTCAGTGTGGAGCTTGTGATCCCAGTTATCAACTTGGGCTACGTTCACACATCAGGCAAATGCAACCCACATCAGACTTTTTCATGAGAGAATAAACAGCCCAATTTTGATCTTTTGACCCCCCCCCAAAAAAATCAATTTGTATCAGCTCCATGGCTGAATAACTTTAAAATCCATCCACAGCATTATTACCTCCATAAACAGAGCACTGACATCTACCTTCTTCTTCCACACATATGGACTTTGGGCTCGCAAACCGTTCAGACCAAAATCTGATTGTGGTTGCATTTAATTAATCACGATCACGCAAAAAATAAAATAATAAAAAAAAGTTAGATTTTTGCAAAAAAAAAAAAAAAAATAATAAAATAAAATAAATTTAATTGAGAATCAAGACCTGCTATATGATTTTCCATACTTGCATATGGAGCCGATCTTCTCTACCTTTCCCTTGGGGACTTCTAGAGGTTTGACTGACTGACCCGCCCACCAGGTCACGTCTGCTGTTTGCAATTAACAGTAGTCTCTGTATCGTTACCAACTCAGTAACTTCCCATTGTTAGAAACATTTTAGACAAAATGTTTGCACTCCAAACAGTTCTCTGTGACAATATTGATTCCTGGTGACATCATAACAGCAATACGTTGTGCAGCCTCTCTTCTGGTTTAACCAGCTCTATTTACCTTTCCAGAGGCTAAATGAATAGCAGTCCGAGTCACAGTGTGGTTATTCTGTATCTACTGCAGGTCATTCTGCTACTTTTTATATGAATTCTGTGAGGTCACCACAACACAGCAGATAATCACCACCAATCATGGGAACTATGTATAATATCACAAATTCTAAGCAGAAGACCTTTTTTAAATTTCCATTATACACCATTTATCAATATTTGTGATGTTTACTGCCAAACAAATAAAATATACTTTCTTTCACTGCTGAATTTTTCTACTAAATACATCACCTCTGCCTCCCCATGAAAAGAAATGAATAGATAATCCTATTAACTCCTACTTTACTCATATTTATGTGTTAGACACAGTAAAATTATATTGAATAATACCAGTGTTATGGTATTTTCAAAACAATGTATAACATGGTTTAATTATTTCAATTTAAAAAGAAAAAAATTATTCATCCTGTTGTTAAATTCTATCCATAAAATATATAAATCCATAATAAATATTACAGCTATGAAATATAGGCCCACCAAATCTAGTATTTCTAAATCTGCTAAATCTAATATGAAATCAAGTTTTATCAATGCAGAATATTAGACATTTTTATTCTTTCATACAGCAACAAGTCTAGTAAGCCGACTTTATGTGGAGCTCCTTCAGTTTACACACCATATAACTGCATATACTTCCAAACAGACACATTTATCTTCCTTGTGGGAAAATAAAAAGTGCATGGCCTTTCCTTCAGTCAGCTGACCAGCAGGGTGCAGAAACAGCAGAGGGACAGTTATGCATTTGTCTGTTCTCCACAGCCAGACCAACTCTGGCCAGTCAGGTCCATTTATCTCATCAAGAGGACTCTCCATAAGTACTGAGCAATAAACAACTTTTTTTATTGAGGAACAGAAAATGACAAGAATGATAAAAGTCAGCTTTAACATTCTATAAGACAGACCATGCATGAGGCCAACATCGGTCTGCTGCAGTGTTAGACCGCAGCAGCTGAAGGAGAATGAAGAAAATGTCGACATCTTGGAAACAAACGTAAAACCTCGGCAGACCTAAATACTGGGAACGGACCCGAGCGGTGTGAAAAAGTGCTTTCACATTGTTGCATATAAATGCTTGAGATAGTCAAGATAAAAATAACCAGAGTTAATATAAGTAGGTTTCAAATGAGGATTTCAGTTATAAAGGGAAAAAAACAGTCAAAGCCAACCTGTGAAAAGTGAGCTCACTCTCACAACTCAAACCGAGGCCTGATTACCATCTCATTTGCAGATGTAACTACTTAAATAAACCTGTGTGACGATCACAAAAAGCAACATGTAAAAAAAAAAAAAAAGAAATTAAAAACAGAAGAACAAAGTCACTGATATCAGACTGGAAAGGGATACGGAAGCCTTTTTTTTATTTCCAACATATTTATATTACAAGCTCAATACACAACAAGACCACAGAGAGCATAAAACAATATACCAAATAAAAAAGTTCCTTCCCACATGGATCCATCAAACTATTCAATCAAGAATCCTATGATCCAAGTTACAGTTCAGTTCCAAGCCCCTCAATGGTTTCCTCCATTTTAGCAGAAACATGTCAGTTGTTTCATCAGCATAATGTCCTAGTTTTATTTAAACAAAGACATTCAGTATTTCAGCTTTTTGTGGAGAAAGAGAAAGACTCATATCTGACCTGCTTTATCAAAATAGCTTTCCTTTCCTCCATTAGACATGTTTGAATAACTTCTTTCTGCTGTATCAGAGTCAGGAAAAAGTCCAGGATCTACCGGCATGTGTTTACTGCACTGATGTCAACACTTTCTGCCCTCCAGAAAACCTGAATGATGCAACATTCTCTCAGACAACAGAGCCAGCAGAGGTCAGACAACCAAAATGACTCCATCAATGTTTCAACCTGTAGGTCACAAAACAACATCTAACACTCTGCAGGCCTCACTTTCCTCAGGCAAGGTCAGAGTGCATGACTTGACAATGAGAAAGAGAGACTGGATAAACCAAGGCCAAAACCACAGCTGACCAAAACCATCACAAACATTTTACCAAAAACATCTTGATAATCCCAAAGACCTTTAGGGAAATAATCTGAGGAGTGAAAAGACAAAAGTAAATCGTTTTGGAAGATGTGCATCTGTGGTGTGGAACTAGCAGCATTTCAGAAACAATCGTACTGAAAATCAAACTCGGTGGTAGTATGATGGTTTGGAGCAGCTTTGCTTTCTCATGACCTGGACAACTTGTCATTACTGATGAATCATGACTTTTGCTCAGTACCAGAACATCCTGAATGTCCAGCCATCAGAGCATGGCCTGAAGCTCATTTATTACGCAGCAGGAGAATGATCCAAAGTACGGCAGCAAGGTCACCTCTGAATGACTCAAAAAGGGAAAAAACAAAAAACAAAATTCAGCTTTGGAGGGGGTCTAGCTAAAGTCTGGACTTAAATCCAATTCAGACATTGTAGAGTAACCTAAAACATACTGTTCATACTTCCAAACCCTCCAGTATAGCTGAATTTGATCATTTTTGTAAAGGAGAGAGGGTTAACATTTCTCAGTGATGTTAAAGACTCATCAACACTCTTAATGTCAGTTGTTGGTGCTAAGGGTGGAACAATGGTTTAGGTTGTTTGCTTTTTCACGTACGGCCAGGTTGGCTTGGATAACTTTTTCCCTTAATGAATAAAATTCTCATTTAAAAATTTATCTTTCAGTTTAATCACCCCATCTCTGTCTGATTCAATTTTGATGATGTAAAACTTTCAGTAGAGACAAAAACAGCAGCAGAAGTCTGCAAAGAGGCAAATAGTTTTTCACAGCATTGTATGCCCAACGCGTTTATGATGGTGTCCCAGTGTGGCTGTGCGTCTCACCCTCAGGCGGTCCTCCGTACTTCCTCTGGCCATTAACCTGGGTCAGCCTGGTGTTGGTCGTTTCCAGCCAGGCTTCCAGAGCCTGCACTCGCTCAATGTTCTGCACCTGACAGTCAAAACACAGCAGGGCCGCATTGTTCACAACACCTCAGCAACCAACAGGAAACAGTAACCTCTCTGAGTAAATGAGCTATGTCTGCTACAAACTGTCTAAAACTAAGAGACATCCAGTCGGATGCCTTCTGACTGCTGCTCATCTCTACACTTGATGTATATTTCCAGAGGTTGAGACGACAAAACTCAGAGTGGTGAGGAAATTGTGTTACAATAAAGGAAGAAATAATCAAAGAATCGTTCAATTATAATCAATATTTTCAACAACAATATCACAATTAGTTCATTCCACATATCATGCAGCCCTACTGGAAAATGTTACTGGAAAATTCCCCTTTAGTGGAAGGAAAAAAGATGGAATACAAATGTGCATAGGAAACATTTAATAACAGCAGTCTTGAGAGGATCGTGGAGTAAACCCCGACCAGGAGTTTACAGCTTGCAGACTACAGACTGGAGTCAGAACTTCAGGATCCACCTCACACAGACGTATCCAGGACATGTTCTACTGCTGTCATTCCTTTTGATAGGCCATTACTGGACCAGACACGACATCAGAAACATCTGACCTGGGATGTTATTTAATGGTCTGAGGTCCTGTTTTCAGATACAAGTAAAGTTGCTAGTTGAGAGAGGAAGATAATTTATGTTTATGGGTCCAGAGTGAAGTTTCCACAGGCAGTAGAGGGGAACCATGTTACCTGCTGGTTCTGGTCCACTGGGTTTTCTCAGGTCCACAGCCTGACACAGTCACTTTAGAGCTCTTCATACTTCCTTCTGCTGATCAGCTTTATGGAGATGCTCATTAGATTTTCTAGCAGATCTTGGTACCAACCAACACAGCCAAAGGTACCTGTACCAAAGGCTGCTTCAATGACCCTGGAGGCCAACAATTCAGTCTGACATTAAACCCACAGAGAACTTGTGGACTGATGGTTGATAAAGTAACCAGGGCCTCCACTGCTCCTCAGAGGAACCACATACGGATCTCCTTCATGTCATGCTGCACTGATGGAGGAAGTCATGCAAAGGGAGCCCTGAACCAGTATTTAGTTTATGTCTTGCCCAGTACCTGGACATGCTTTCAGTATGCATGCCGATCAATATTAAAAATGACTAATTTAATATTCTAAACTGGATTTTTTTTTATTTTCATTAGCTAAGCAGCTGCACAAAAGCATAGTTATCAACTAGCAGCAAGAAGGTTTTGGGTTTGAATCTCAGCCTGAAGTCTCTTGTCATGGAGTTAGTATGTTCTCCCGGGTACTTCAGCTTCATCCAACAGTCCCAAAACATGACGGTGGTCTTTCTAACTGGGCTGATGTTAACATTTCATATCATCATCATCAACAGAAACATATCGCACTAGGTGAATAAACCTATAATAAACACGTTTTAGATTTGAGCTACTGAATTAATATATTTCTTTAATCCGATGCAACTTTACACGGAGCGAAAACTTTAAACATGTGGCAGTACCGAAAAATGATCATGAGGTGGCGCCACAGAGCAGCAGCTGGCCGTAATTAAAATCAGGTGTATGTTTAATCAAACGTCCTATCGAAATTATTTTTATTTTACAAGGATATAAATTATCTACAGTTACATCAATTTAAAAGACACGGACAAAACATTTTACCGAGCTAAAACAACAACAAAACTTGATAGCGATAGTATTACGGCTAAGCTAGACCTGAAAACACCAGTACCCTCTGGAGAATATCGAGGCTGGTTCTGGCGTAATAAAAGTCTGAAGTTCTGTAAATTCGCTACAATCAACAGCAGATCTGTCTAAATAAATAAATCATCAAACATGTTGTCAGTGAGCAGCAATGCAGTAACTGCGGGGCTGTGGCGTGTTTAGATTAGAGGCGCAGCAAAACAACAAACACTTGAACAAGGTAATAAACAGACGCGTCCACTGCATCAATGTGAGTAAACCAAGTGAACTGGGAATGCCCCAACTTAAAACAATGTAACAACCCTGACAGGCGCCACCGCAGCCCGAACTTTTAATGTTCCCTGTTACATGCTTGCGGACATTCCAAGTGGCTACAGACCGAACTGAATCTGCGGCCTGCAGAGCGCCAAACTCACCTGACTGCACTTGTTTTCCATCTTTCCCACCGTGTTTGTGTTACTCTTCTTGTGGAGAACCACACCACGTGTCTTCCCGTTGCTCACCTGCAGACCTTCTGCTGATTGGTGGGTCACGATATGGCGGGGCCTCCACCGCCAATACGGCGCGCGGGCTCCGTGGCAGCTTCCAGTAAACCCACAGGACGTTAAAGAGTTAAAGCATACATTACATATGCAGCAAGCAGGGCATATGTAATGTATGCCCTGATTGGTGCATACATTACCAATCAGGGTTATACGCAACATTTAACATATGCATCACCTACATATACAACGGCTACATGCAACATCGACATATCCATAAAGCACTAAGACCATAGACATCACCCAAAGTCACATAGCAATGACATAGACCAACAACATCTACACATATGACTTCGACTTATTTTTGACACAAATGGAACCTTCTGATTCTGTTATGATGAGTTTATGGTGAAGAACAAAAACTCCTGTTCACGGTTTGCACCGCAAACTCACCTCCAGATGTTTTTTGCTGATGTCACCCATCATGTATCCAGTGTATTTCTTAAAACTCTGAGGATGACGTCTTAGTGTAATGGCTAAACAAAACCACAAGATGTCGGTGTTGAGCCATATAAGAAAAACGTCTAATTTTCTAAATTAAAACCTGACGCTTAATAAAAGCAGGTTTACAATTTGCTCTTGTCATCCAGGAATTTCTCACACTGTCATTGCTCCAGAAAATGATGAGGGGTGGGGGTGGGATAATACATGTCTCTTTGAAAAACTCTGATACAGATGCAAATCAAATGCTTCAGACTTATTGGTATTAAAAAAAGTAACAAGATTTTCAGTCAACAAATCATTTTTAATGTTTGAAGACTTTGTTTGTAAAAAAAAGAAAATTATAAAAAGAAATTAGTGATATGATCTGTCATCTTTTCAGGTCAAATAGAGGAAAGATTTATACACGGTGTTTATTTAGTTTCTTGAAGAAAAAAAACAAAGTCTTTTGTAGTGTTTGTGCTGCCAGCTCTGTCAGAGCCACGCTTTCTGTCACTCGGTCAGGTAATGGCTCATTACTGAACATTCATTTGCATAAATGTGCAGATCTTTGTTTTGGATTCCAGGCTCATTCCATATTTTATCCTCTATTTGATCTGATAAAATATGAGCCATAAATTACAGCAACATTTTAAGGCATATTTTACAAAGACAGATGTTTGTATCATATGTGTAAATTGTTGCCTGTTATTTATTTTTTTTGCTATAAAGAAAAACAGCTGACTGAGTGTCCTCTCTAACTAATGATCTGATGATTTTTTTTTTTTGCCATAATAATTCCACACATAACATAATGTGGATTAAAGTTGTTGTTTCCTCTTTATCCTGCAGAATGTGATGAAGTCACACTCCAAAGCCCGGTGTCTGACGTAATATCAGTTCAGCTGCAGCAGTTTGCAGTTTTCTAAATCTTTCACCTCTCTCAAACAAAAAAGCAACAAAATATGACAGGCTGAGGTTGCAGGTGTAAGGGTTAGTGTTTTTCTTCTCTTTGATGAGTCATGTGATCACCGTTCTTTACCTGGGTGGGAGGCGGACCAGAAGTCCTTCAGTTACATGGTGAAGCCTCAGTACTGACAGTAACATGATGCCCTCTGGTCCAGAGAAACTCAAGCTCACTCTGTTGGTTCTGCAGCAACCATCTACTGTACTGGGTGCTTTGACTTGAGAACTTTATTATGTTTACAAGTATAAGCAATAATCCTTCAATTGTATCCAAGACCCACATTTATAAAATAAAAGTAAGAATTGAAACGGGTCTTGTGGTTTTGAGTCTGCATGTTGTCCTTTTCTTTGTTCTCTGTTGGTTCTCCTGTTTCCTCCTGTGACGGACCAGCGACCTGTCTGACCTCCTGACCTCCTGCTAACTGATAAACAGTCGTATTCAATAAATTAGCATACATGTCCCTGAGAGACTTGATTGTCAGATTAAAAGTACATTTTGAAAATAACATTTAAGCAAGTTATAAACATACTTTTCATTAAGCTCACATTTCTGTTTTTTTCTGTTTTCATTCATTGTAAGCATAAAATCATAATTAAACAGAAGAAAAGGACTTTCAAACATTAATCTGTGTGAAATGAATTTATAAAATGTGTTTCCCTTGGTGATAAAGTTTATAAAAAAAAATTGGCTTTTCAATAGTATTGTACTTTACTGAAAGGCTCTGTGGGTGCCGTGATCCTGACAAGTCTACAAGGAAGAAGCAAGTAGAAAAAAAGGCGAGACATGTTTGTTAGACATACAGAAGAACAAACACAATTATTTCATAAGTTCCAAAGCCATTTATGGGCAAATACATCGCAATCTTGTGTAAAGTCAATATTTACAGAGTTAAGTCATGCTCAGGTTCTCAGTGGGTTAAGATCTGGCTCCTACGTCCAGCAGAAACTCAATCTGTGTCCATTATGTTTTCCCTGGACAAAAGTAACTTCTATGCTACATTCTTTGTCAAAAACAGTTTTTCCCAGTGTGTGCAGACGGAGTTGCACCTTCCAGCTGCCAGGCTGAGCACTGGTGGAAAAACAACTGTGTAAGTGCACTCCACAGAAAGAGGTAGTCCTGTTTGAAAGGAAAACTGTTCTTTCAGCTGCTGTATTCTAAGCAGCAGGTTCCTCACATGAGAGGCCATTTCGATGCAAACTGATGATGGCTGTGTGCTTTTCTGACAACACAACAAGCCAAGAAATGAATGCATGTCTGTCCCTCATTTGGAGAAATCAGTCTGCTGATTAGACTGACAGTCATTTCAGACTGACTTTCACAGCTTCATTGACTCTGATGATGCAACTGGACTGAAATGAAGGTAGTTGATTGTTTTGTGGCAGAAAAAAATAAATAAGAGTAGAAATGTGATTTGATATGAAAATACTTCGTTAGGTGAGAGTTTTTATTGTTCTGAATAAATCTGCATCCAATCACTGCACAAAAACAACATGTCTGCACAGAAACTGCAAACTGTGTGGAACACAAGTTTTATGTCACTACCCAAACATTTAGTAAGGCAGTATTTAATTTAATTTAATTTAATTTAATTTAATTTAATTTAATTTAATTCATAGGGATCTGGGGGGGAGGGTCCATCATTCAGACGAACTTCAGATTCAGGAAGAGCAGTGTGGTTCTGGTTCTGGTTGTGGAAAAGTGGACCAGCTCTAAACCTTCAGCAGGGTCCTGGAAGTTCCTACGAGCTGCTGGGTCCCTGTATGACTGGTACAGGGTCATACAGGAACCACAGCTCTGGGTTGTGACTGGAAGAACAAGATCATGGATACTAATGAGTTTCCTCTGCAGGCTGTTGGGCTCTTTCTTTGAGACAAGAGACAAGCTCGGTCATCCAGGAGGGACTAAGAGTAGAGTTGTTGCTTCTCCTTGTAAAGAGGAGCCAGCTGGGTGGCTGTGGCATCTGGTTAGTACGGCTACTAGACTCCTCCCTGGTGACGTGTTCTGGACACATCCCACTGGGAGGAGACCCAGAGGAAAACCCAGGTCACACTGGCAGGAATATGTCTCTCAGCCCTTGGATGAACTGGCCCAAGTGACTGGGGAGAGGGAAGCCTGGACCTCCTTAGGCTGCTTCACCTGCAACCTTACCCTGAATAAACAAAAGAAAATGGATGGATGGATAATTTAATTTCATTTAATCACTTCAGTTCAGTTCAGGAATTGCATTGAATTAGTTCAATTCATTTCCAAAGTATTTTGTTAATCCCAGAGAGAAATAAACATAAACCTTATCATAGAACCAACATTTCTAAAAAAAATGTTTCACAAAGACACTTTGATTTGATTTTTATAGTTGAATTGATACCAGAGAAAAAAACACGGACATCACAAACAGAAGAGATTTTTATCAGCACCAACAAGGTGCTTTCCAAAGAGCAAACATTCAAACATGATGTGATGGCAAGCCACACAGGGTGAGATCCACATTTCATTAATAGTTACTTTTCACTTTAGTTTGTTTTGTAAGTTTAAGTATATTTTTTTTCCACCTTTCAATGTTTATATGGAGTGCACACGTATTAACACTGCAAGGTCGAAATTTAATTATGTTGTATTAATATTGTTTTCTTTGTTTGAGTTACCTGGGTGTTTGGCTCCCTTTCCTGGTGGATAAAAGGCGTGGCAAAGGGCTGAGGTTCCTAAAGTACAGCTGATGGCCTCATTGGACTGAACCACCTGTGTCATGCTGGGGGGGGGATGTTTTTGGGTTTATTTTATTGTTTGTGTTAATTGTTAGGTGGCAGCCATTTTGTTTTCCCCTATTGTGTCCATATGGTTTAGCTAAACCTGTATTTAAATCCCCTTCTGTGTCATTTCAGTTAGGTCAGTTTATTGTTTTGTCAATTATGTCTTCGTCTAGTAATTTATGTTGACCTCTTTTATTGGCATGCCTCTTTAATTGTTATGTTAACTTTTGTTCATATTTTTGGGTAAATAAAACCCACCTTTTTTGGATTCAACTACCTGTGTTCTGCGGTTTGTTCGGCCTGGTCCCTGACACATGGCTACTCATGTTGCTGCTAGCATCCAGTGCAACACCTTTGACCCTTGATGATCCAGTTTTTAATTTCACTACATTTATTCTGTATGGGATAGAAAACCCAGTGTTAGGTCAGAACTGTCTTTCACAAAGTGGGGTTCCACACTCACTGATGCCACAAATAATTTGAATAAAATAAAGGAGACTAATGCAGTTTTTCTATGTTTACATCTCTAATTTTTAGTAGTGGGACTCAATACAAATTAAAATGTTTAATTGAGTTAATTACAGGGTCTGTAATTAATTAATAGCAATTAATTGTGTTTTAATCAAACTATACATCAATATAATAAGAGACATTTTAAATTCTAAAACTATTTTTGCTGCTGTAAAACAGTGAAAGATTTTCATAAAGTAGCAAAAACCTTTTTAAAATGACTGGAAAGACAGAGTTGGTATAATAACATTGTTAATGGAGGCTTAGATGGCTGCATATTAATGGGAGTCAAAGATCTGAGGACTTATTACACCACTAAGCAGTGATAAACAAGGAAACACAAACTAATCAGTGGCACATGAAAAAGTTTGGCAGCTCTATAAATGTACTTTCAGCTCTTCATCATCTCTGGAGCAGGTTGAGAATATTCATTAGGAAACGGGAACTCATGATTATTCCAGACTGAGAATTCGCGAACATTTGATAAGACTTGAAAACAGAAACTCCTTTAAGCAGCTGACTGTGGATTTGAACTAAAGCTAACTGAAGTATACAAAGCAGCGGCAACTATAAAAAGATTTCAAAGAGCTCCCAGCTTGCTATTTCCTCTCTCTCAGATTTCATTAGGAGCTGCATGTCTGCTGAACGGACGCAGGAGGAGCTGTAGGAATACTCAGCTGACACGATGGGATGGCAGCAGTGATGGGCGAACACACAGGCAGACAAACATCACCTGCCGCCTTCTCAGAGCAGTTAACATGTGAAGTTCAGGGAAATTCCAGGGTTTTACAGACAGATGTGGACGTGGAGGAAATGAGCAGCATTAGTTGGAGCTGGAGTTATTCCTGTAAACATCAGGGGCCTCATGCATAAAGCATGCGTGCGCACAAAAAATGTGCGACGCCATGTTTTACGCACATGTGTAAAATAAACTTTGCGTCAAAATTTGCGTAAATATAAAATGTGTGGCAGCCACGCAAACTTTTTCTTTGGACATTCTCCAGCTAACAATTCCGGGCAAGAGGCGGGGACCCCCTAGACATGTCTCCAGTCTGTCGCAGGGCTAATAAGCTAACACGAACACAAAATAAAGAAATTAAAAATAAAAGTATGTGAAAACCTCGCTCGGATGTAAATAGTACTTTTCCTCAGTTTTTGTCTCATAAAGAGGTAGCACATTGGTCCGTGAGCCGAAGCGCATGAAATGCATCTATGGGGTAATTTCATTCTCACTGAAAGAAGAAAACAGGGTTAGATCAGCAGATTAACCCAAATCTGCTGATTAAAAATAATCAAAAGGTTTGATTATTGATCACCTTGATCACCTTAAAAATAATCAAACCTTTTGATTATTTTTAAGGTGATCAAGGTGTGTATGCAATCACATGTATAAAAGTAGCTGCACAAAGGTGAGCCGCGCAATTGTGGAGCGCTTTGGCTCTGATGGAGAACATCATCAATGGAAGGATTCAGAGGGAGCGATTGATCATATTGATCTGCTGGGAAATGATGATGATGGTTTATGAGTGTTACCGCACGACTCCTTCTTTAGGTTTTGCTCAGAACTCCAGGATGATCAGTCTGAGCAAAACCTAAAGAAGGAGCCGTGTGGTACCGGTACCGGTCCAGCTGCAGTCATCCTTCAGTCCAGCCGCCCGCTTTGTGAATGAGCCTTATGGACATAAAGCATCTTTATTCTATAAATGTACAACTCATGCACATGATTCTACTATTTAGAATAAACGTCCACATTCCCACTCAAATGACCCTCTGACTCTCTGTCTGTCTTTAAATCTCGGCTGAATTGCGCTACTGTTCAGACAGGCATTTGCACGATCTCTTTATTTTGTATTTTTTTAGTTAGGATTTTTTTTCTTTAAAATGTATTTTTATTTTGTGAGGTGACATTATGTGCCCTTAAAGCACCTTTTCAATAAAATATATGATGATTATTATTATAAATACTTAAACTGCTTCAAACAAGGACGTTGCCATGGTTATTGCTTCACGTGGTGGCAAACTTCCAGTTATTTATATTAATTTATATATGTGGGTGACGACAGGCGGACCAGCAGCTGTGCTCTATTTCCCGCAAATTAGGATTTATAAAGGAAAGGTGCGCGGTCACGTGCGTGCGCATGGCTTTATGCATCCGATTTTTTTTGTGCGCCACACTTTTCTAAATTTTTCCGTACGCCAAGTTTTAGTGTGAAAACTGCGCAGTCTTTTATGCATGAGGCCCCTGGTGTTTGCTAATTGCTGCTGACTAGTCTGAGGAGCTGAGTGGGGGAGGCCCGGGGAAGAGGTGCTCAGCTGGATGGAGACTGCAGCTCTGAGGAGGAGCTTTGGTATGTTGAGCTTTGTGAGAGACAACGTTTAGGCATCCCCATTTGGTTGCCATGGGAGATTCAAGGATTCCTCAAACATGCATGAGAGAATCAAAGCAACACTCCACGTATGTTTTAAATGAGGGAATAACTTTATAGCATGATGTAAAGCTTGATTATTACATAAAACTCTTCATTTCCGCTGTTTGGTGAAGATTTTATTGGCTCTAGTGGTCTTTATGTGAGAGAGGTCAGACAGGAAAGTAGGGAATGAGAGGAAAGACATGCTGCACAGGTCACCAGGCCAGGACTCGACCCTGTGACAGCTAAGTTCAGGACTAAGGCCTCCATACATTGGCTGTGCTCTGCTCATGTGCCACCAAAGAGGATTTTCTCTTCAAAACAAAATCCTTACCCTAAAGTGAAGAAGGTCATGCAGAAATCACTGCTTTTACTTCATTCTACACTCGCCTCTGTGGGAGGAGTGATCATTCAGATCAGATCAGCTCTCACTCAGGGCTGGGCCATTTACTGGTGTAAATATTTATATTTTTTGCTCTCAGGATAAAAACAGTATATTATTACTTAAATTTAATCTAAGTTATTTAAGTTAAACACACTTAATTCTCAAGCTCACCTGAAATAAAAACTGCTCAGTTCCCACAAACGCAATCCAGGCCTGGTACTGCTGGAGGTTTTCTGTTGTTTCTGTCTACTGTTACCACGTGCTTGATCAGAATGATGGTAGCTGCAGAATCAAAAACTGAATGCTATGACAGGGGTCTCCTTAGATGATACCAGGTTGTATATTACACGATCCCCTGATCTAATAGTGCTGCACAGCATTACAGTCACTCGTGTCTGCCTAGTAGGGTGGTACTGTACTAGAATGAAATGATTTGAAACAAATTCGAATTCTATCTAACTGGATATGAATTGGACCTGTTTGGGAATTCATTCATTGTAATCTGGCTCTGTATTAAAAGTTGAACTGGTTGCTTCTCAAGCAGAAGCTTGTGTTGACAATAATCCTCTGAACAGTCAAACAAACAGTTATGGCAGCAGTATAAGGAATGAAGGAGTGTTACTTCTGTGACATCTGCAGAGAGAAGGAGCCATGAAACAGAGCTGTTTGTCATAATTTGCAGGCTTGGCTGCAGCGCTGCAGGACAACACCAGGCTGCCAGCCTCTGTCCTCTGTTTGCATGATCACCACAGTGTTGGAGGAATGATGACCATTCCCTGCAAAGCCATTCTTCTCTGCAAAGCAGCAAAGCTGGAGGAGATAGGTGCTGTCTTCTTACGCTTTACTGCCTATGAGGCATTCAGCTGTGCAGCATCGCCAGTGATGGATACCAGCATGCATTCTCCCTCTAGTCACGGGGAATAAAATAGAGAGAATGGAACAAGATAATCGCAAATCAGAAACATGGTTGAAAGAGTATGGAAAGGTGATCAGAATCATGACACTCTGAACAAGTCAAAAAGAGAAGACCGGGCCAAAAGTATCTGGGATGTGATAATTCACCAATGAAGTGAAGGAACTTGGAGGAATAACATAACCATGCTCTTCAAAGTTGCTAGTAATTCAGTTCTTTGTTTATTTTTCATTAGTCTCCCTCTATATTGGCCTCGGGTACTTGTGTGCTTGTGTGGTTTGGTCCTGCGTCCCCCTCTGTTGTCCTGTGTTGGACTGTTGACCTGTCCAGGATGGACCATGCCTCTTGCCCCATGACCCCTGGATATGCCATCTTCTCAATCTCCAGGATACGGGATGTTGGGTCTAAAGATCTCGTCTGCATCTGTTATCTCACATTTTCAGGTCAACAAATGAACAGAGAATGCCAAAGCCGAATGCCATAAAGGAGGACGGTCAACAGGAGGGGGACTTTGGTAAAACATGGAGTCTAACTATGAGGAGGATAAGGAAGCACAGAATATTTTCAGAGAAAACAAATCATCATTTGGACAAAAACAAAACAAAAGCTGATCAGAATGTATCCTGTTGCTCATAGTCAGACTTACTCTCATCACCCGAGTTGTTTAGGTGACCAGTTGTAAAGAACACTCTCTCATTGTTTAATCTTCTGAGAAGGAGATACAACGATGGATAGTTTAAGGATACATTGAGGAAATAAGTAAAGATCTGCTCTCAGAGCAGATCCCAGAAAATTATACGACCCCAAAGAATGCCTGAAGCATGAAAACAGGGATGATGGTGGAAAAATATCCTGAGCCTGAACATTTTTCTTTGCCCTGTAGGCGGACAGGGGATGCTATATGTGATGCACTTTTAACACATATTATATTATATAAAAATAACCCTTTTAACCCATGGGCGGTTTATGGTCTTGTGGGCTTCTGGGTGCAGTTGTATAAAACTGTTTTTGTGTATAATCTTTGTCGTCCAGACATTATTGTCAAGGGGGAGATCTACAAGTTTTCTCTGGGAGAACGTTTTGGGAAAACAGACCTTAACTGATGGATTCCGGTGAACTTTGTGAATACAAATGGATAACATTCAGGCAAACTCAACATAAGTTTATGCTACAGTACATTTTCTGGGCAGAGCCCCAGGCTTTAGGGCCCCTGGAGCTCTTAGGCCCCTGAGCCTGGTAGGCTTGCTCAGTAATCTGTCCCTATGAATAACAAATCAATTCACTGCCTGCCTATTGCTCTATGTTCACAATTGTTGTGTATGATACACTAGGTCAAATAAAATAATATTCAAGCAGATAACTGGAGATAGCACATGGCAACGTTTATTCAGGAACGGGGGAACTTCCTCTTCGTCTTCACAGGTCCTGCGCACATCTGTTGTGCACAGCAAGAGCGCCACCAATGGCGATTTGTTATATTGTTTTATCTTCACATTTACAACCAAACAGCCTCGAACACATAGGAGCATAAACATACCAGGAGCATAACCATACCAAAAGTGTGTAACAATCTTAAATCTAGAGCTTCATTCTTTTCTGTGTCTGGAACACCACAGCTCCTCCCCTGTAAATTCAATACTTCTCAATCAGTGAAAACATTTTTCACCCACTTTTTTTATCAATATAACTGAAATCAAGAAACACTTTTTCCTTCTCTCTCTTTTTTTTTAAACTTTCATTTAGAGTTGCAGTTTCAAGTTCAGTCTATCAGGAGGTCGCCGGTTCCTCACTGGACGAGTGTTCCTTTCGACTGTAGATGATGGCAAGTCTATTGGTTGATTCCCAACAGTTTTTTCTTCCATCTGTTGATCCACATCTGTGGTTGTATCAAGATCATCATCATTCCAAAAATTTCCAGTACCAGAGTCTGTTTGTGTCAAATGAGCTGGATTTCCATTTACACCCAGAATCTGATTTACATGTTTTTTAACACACTTCCCATTCACTTCCACACTGTAAGTTACAGGACCCAAGATTTCTTGTACAACTCCATTCCACTTCTCCCCTCCCCTGTAATTTCTTACCAATACAGGTTGACCGACTGTGAAAACTCTAACACGAGAAAGAGATGGTTCTGTTTTGTTTTGCATTCTCTGGGCGAACTGGGGTCTGATCAGTGACAGTCTTGTTCGAACTTGTCTTTTTAGGAATAACTCAGCAGGAGTTTTTCCGGTAGTTGTATGGGGTGTGTTTCTGTACCCTAAAAGAAAATTTGCAATACAGTGCTCAAGTGTCATACCACCTACGGCTCAATTCTTTGCTAGCGACTTCTTAAAATTTTGGACTAAGCGCTCTGCTAATCCGTTGCTGGCAGGGTGGTATGCAGGTGACTTAATGTGCTGCACTCCATTTTTTTTTAGAAATGACTCAAACTCTTGTGAAACAAACTGAGGACCGTTATCTGTTACAACTTCTTTTGGTAACCCATAAGCAGCAAACAAATGTCTCAGTGTTTCAATGGTTTTAACTGAAGTAGTAGTATGCATAGGAATAATCTCTGGCCATCTAGCATAGGCATCCATAACTAACAGAAACATTTGCTTGTGGTCCTCTGCAAAGTCCA
>NW_015115850.1:47009-52015 GCF_001443285.1 Poecilia latipinna
AGGTGACTTAATGTGCTGCACTCCATTTTTTTTTAGAAATGACTCAAACTCTTGTGAAACAAACTGAGGACCGTTATCTGTTACAACTTCTTTTGGTAACCCATAAGCAGCAAACAAATGTCTCAGTGTTTCAATGGTTTTAACTGAAGTAGTAGTATGCATAGGAATAATCTCTGGCCATCTAGCATAGGCATCCATAACTAACAGAAACATTTGCTTGTGGTCCTCTGCAAAGTCCAGATGGATTCTCTCCCAGGGACTGGCAGCCCATTTCCATTTATGCACTGGCGCAGTACAAGGCATACTACGCTGCTTTTGACAAATGGTACACTCACTGACTTCCTGTTCAATGCACTCATCTACTGCTGGCCACCAGAATAAACTTCTGGCGAGGGATTTCATCTTTACTATTCCCCAGTGGTGTTCATGCAGTTCAGAAATCAACTGATCCCTTAATTTCTTAGGAACCACCACTCGTAACCCCCACAGCAGACACTCATCTTCAATAGTCAGCTCAAAACGTCTCTGAAAATATGGCTTCAGCAACTCATCCTGTACATGTTTAGGCCAGCCAGTTAACACCAACTGTTTCACTACCTTTAACACAGGATCTTTGTCTGTTTCTTTTGCTATCTCCCTTGCAGTGATAGGTAACTCGTCAAGGTAAGATACTTTGTAAATAGGGTTTGACACGACATCCACACTTGGTTTCATCGGTAACCTTGATAAAGCATCTGCATTACTGTTTTGCTCAGATCTTTTGTATTGAATCTCGTACTTGTATGCAGCTAGGATTAGAGCCCACCTTTGCAATCTAGCAGCAGCTAGCGTAGGCACACCTGTTTTTGGTCCCAAGATTTTTAGTAATGGTTTGTGGTCCGTCACTAAAATGAATTTCCTTCCATAAAGGTAGTCATGAAACTTCATAACACCAAATACTAAACCAAGTGCTTCTTTTTCAATCTGTGAGTAGTTTTGTTCTGTCTTAGTTAGCATTCTCGATGCAAATGCAATCGGTCTTTCGCTTCCATCTTTCATTTGGTGACTGATTACAGCACCAACTCCATAAGGAGAAGCATCACATGCTAAGATAATTGGTAGCTCTGCATCAAAATGTACCAAGATTTTGTCAGATTGAAGAGATTTCTTTGCATTCTCAAAGGCATTTTGACATTTTTCTGACCAAATCCAATCTGCATCTTTGTGCAGCAATGCTGACATTGGCTGGATCAGAGTCGATAAGTTTGGTATAAACGTCCCATAGTAGTTTAACAGAGCCAAGAATGATCTAAGTTCTGTTACATTTCTTGGAACTGGAGCCTTCTGAATGGCAGTTGTCTTTTCCTTCATAGGATGAATGCCAGTGGCGTCAATGACATGTCCTAAATATGCAACACTGTCTTGCATGAACTCACATTTTTCTCGCTT
This sequence comes from Poecilia latipinna, assembly GCF_001443285.1. Classification (NCBI taxonomy): domain Eukaryota; kingdom Metazoa; phylum Chordata; class Actinopteri; order Cyprinodontiformes; family Poeciliidae; genus Poecilia; species Poecilia latipinna. The sequence continues at coordinate 48,438 of NW_015115850.1, forward strand.
TACCCTGAGGTTGTAGCTTTCGAGCCTCTTAAGGACCTCTTTTAGGTTAGTCAGGTGGCTTTCTGCATCTTTACCAGTTATCAAAATATCATCAAGATAGCAGATAACACCATCCATGCCCTGAAGCACTTGATCCATTATTTTCTGAAAAATTGCAGGAGCACTTGCAACACCGTAAGGCAACCTGTGGTATTGATACAGCCCTTTGTGCGTGTTTATGGTCAGGAAACACCTAGAGCGTTCCTCTAACTGGACTTGCTGGTAAGCCTGGGATAAGTCTAGTTTGGTGAATTTCTGACCTCCTGCTAATTTTGCAAACAGATCTTGCGTTTTTGGAAGTGGATACTGATCCACGTTTAACCATGGATTTATGGTGACCTTGTAGTCGCCACATAATCTCACACTGTCATCCTTTTTAGGTATGCACACTATTGGAGCAGCCCACTCACTGTAACTAGTGGGTGAAATCACTCCTTCTGCCTCCAATTTAGTCAGTTCCTTTTCCACAGCTTCCCTTAATGCATATGGAACATTTCTTGGGTTATGGAACTTGGGCACTGCTTCTGGATCAACATGTAACTTGGCTTTAATACCCTTCAACTTGCCTAACTCAGGGTTGAACACCGATGCGTACTGAGCACATACATCTTCCACTGTTTCTGGAGCCACTCTATTCACCTGTGACCAGTTTAGCTTCAACTGACTAATCCAGCCCCATCAAAACAGGGCCTCTTCCTTTTACAACTAGCAGTTCTAGTTTTTTTGTGGTTTCTTGACATTTTACTTTGGCCACAAATTTACCCATCAGCGGTAATGATTCTTGGCTGTATGTCTTAAGTACACAATTTGCTGGACTAAGTTTGACTGATTTAAATCTTCGCTTATACAGATTTTCAGATATCACTGACACTGCGGCACCAGTGTCTAGTTCCATCTTCACTCTTGAACCATTTACACTGACATACACATAATAAGGTTTTACAATGTCACCATTACCTGTGTTCATTTCAAACAAACCAAAATCCGGACTGTCCAATGTCAGATCTGGAACAGTGCCAGAGTTCGGTGCAACTTCCATCTTGCACTGAACCACAACATCACTGGCTGCTCTGTCTTCTCTGACTTGATGTGACAGAAGTTGGGTCTCATCTGGATCCCCTTTAAACTCGTGCCTGTTGCCTGGATCAGCATGCTGGGACGCACCTTCAGGCGGGTACTGCGGACCGGAGCAGCTGCAGAAATCCTGCTGTTGGAGAGCGTTGACATCCTGACAGGACCGCTGCTTGAGAGCGCTGGGTCGCCTCTTAACATCCAGATGCATAGTTCCCTTGGTCGTACTAGAACGGCCTCCTTCTTTGCGTGTGTAAAGACAATATATGTAAATCAGAGCTAAACCACCAGCTCTGATTTACATATCTTGCTAAATTGCGGGTTTTAATATTGCAATACTTTCCTTTAACAAAATAGACCTGCAGAAAGAAATTACTAATAAAATATCTTGCATTTGCATAGTTGTATGCTCTCTTTTACCTTAGCTTTGATTGTATATTTCACAATTTTGTAATTTATCATTGTTTATTAAACTCTGAAAGCTGTGTGGCTTTGTTAATATTCTGTCCTAGAACGCGGTAAGATGTGCCCTTTTTTTTTTTTTTGAGCACCTGCCCTTTTAGTGATCTCTACGCAGCCCTGGCTTTGGCTATGTGTCCCTTTTTCTTACACTCGTGGGACTCACTTTCTTTAAACCTGCAGTCATTTGGGTTGTGACTTTTTCCACCACAACGATAACAGCTCTTCCTGGTAGCTGCATTTTTCTCAGCTTCGCAGTATTTTACTTTAGCTTTCTTTTCCACTACATGAGCCTTGAAAGCTTTTTGTGCAAACTGCTGTGCACTGTCCTTAGTTACCTCAAAGGAGAGCGCCATTTCTACAACCAGCGGCAGCGTCAAGTCTTTGGTGTGCCCGGTGCTGAGCAGTCGATCTCTCAGCTCGCTGCTTTTTACCCCACAGACGAATCTATCACGCAGTGCTTCATCTAAGAAAGCCCCAAATTTACATGTAGCTGCTAATTTTCGTAAACTAGCCACAAACTCATTGATTGTTTCGTTGTCTTTTTGGTTTCTTCCGTGAAACTTGTACCTTTCTGCAATAAAGTTCGTCTTTGGTATGTAGTGCCTCTGCAGCAAATCCACTAGCGCTTCGTAGCTTTTCTCTGACGGTTTATCCGGAGCACACAGATCCATCAGCAAGCTATGGGATCATTTCCCCACCACCGTGAGAAATACCGACTTAGTTTTCTCTTCTTTAGTGTCCAAGTCGTTAGCAGCAAAATACTGCTCAAGACTCTCGCGGTAGTTGTCAAAACTTTCTTCACTTTCCTCGAAGTGAAAATCTTCTGGTTCCAAACGCCATCTTGTAGCTCAGGTTCGGCGGTCCTTTCACTCACCAAAACGCTCGGCTTTTACTGTCCCGTGTTGCCTTTATGGAGACGCTCCGTCTGCAGACTCTGTGCTTCCAACTTGAAAATCCCATCCTTGTCGCCAAAATTCTGTTGTGTATGATACACCGTCTTCACAGGTCCTGCACACATCTGTTGTGGACAGCAAGAGCGCCACCAAATGCGATTTGTTATATTGCTTTTATCTTCACATTTACAACCAAACAGCCTCGAACACATAGGAGCATAAACATACCAAAAGTGTGTAACAATCTTAAATCTAGAGGTTCATTCTTTTCTGTGTCTGGAACGCCACAACAATAAAAGTTACTAAAGCTGTAAAGTTGCCAGAAGAAATTAGCTTTCCATTGATCAATGACAAAAAATGACCAAAACGATGGTAACACTTTATAAGAAGGGCGACATGAACATGATGTGTATCATGAACATTAATGACAGTCTTAATGGTCATCACTGTTGTCATGAAGTTTCTTTGGGTTTCTGTAATGTTTGTTTCCTTAACAGTGTCAGTTTTTAGATAGCAGCAGATATGACTGCAGGTCAACTTTTACTTCCAGCATCAAAGCTGAGGCGATACAGCCTGTATCCTCTTCATGAACGTTCATCTATTATTGATGTTGAATGAAAACATGCCATGATTTAGCTTTTTGGTAAGCTTTTCTTTAACTCTGGTGAAATACCATGTGTGATTATATAGTTACCATGTAGCCTCAAAGGGCGCTAATGTCTTGCATAAACTTATGAGTGGAGGAGCGATGGTAAATGGCAGATCAACATCAGCAATGAAGGAGCAAACACACATTTTAAAATCAGTCAGTGCCTGCTGTGGCTGTGAGGTGTGCTGAATGAACAGCTGTGGTCAAATTCCTGCCATGACAAAACTTTTTTCCTGCTAGTTGCTAGCACATCTAGGTGCCTAATGGTGCACTCACACCAGCCCTGTTCAGCTGGCTTTAATCAGCCTCCAGTTTGTTTCCTGATTCATCTGTGGAGGTGTGAATGTGTAACCAAACTCTGATGTGGAAAACAGCCTAAAAATCTCGCTCTGGGTTCACTTCAAGTGAACTCTGGTGTCGTTTGAATGCACATGTGAATACCAAGCAGACCTTAGACCAGGGGT
>NW_015115850.1:53595-54756 GCF_001443285.1 Poecilia latipinna
AACATCCAGATGCATAGTTCCCTTGGTCGTACTAGAACGGCCTCCTTCTTTGCGTGTGCGACAGGCTTTGGCTATGTGTCCTTTTTTTTTACACTCGTGGCACTCACTTTCTTTAAACCTGCAGTCATTCGGGTTGTGACTTTTTCCACCACAACGATAACAGCTCTTCCCGGTAGCTGCATTTTTCTCAGCTTCGCGGTATTTTGCTTTAGCTTTTCTTTCTACTACATGAGCCTTAAAAGTTTTTTGTGCAAACTGCTGTGCACTGTCCTTAGTTACCTCAAAGGAGAGCGCCATTTCTACAGCCAGCGGCAGCGTCAAGTCTTTGGTGTGCGCGGTGCTGAGCAGCCGATCTCTCAGCTCGCTGCTTTTTACCCCACAGACGAATCTATCACGCAGTGCTTCATCTAAGAAAGCCCCAAATTTACACGTAGCTGCTAATTTTCGTAAACTAGCCACATACTCACTAATTGTTTCGTTGTCTTTTTGGTTTCTTCCATGAAACTTGCACCTTTCTGCAATAAAGTTCGTCTTTGGTACGTAGTGCCTCTGCAGCAAATCCACCAGCTCTTCATAGCTTTTCTCTGACGGTTTATCCGGAGCACACAGATCCATCAGCAAGCTATGGGATCTTTTCCCCACCACCGTGAGAAACACCGACTTAGTTTTCTCTTCTTTAGTGTCCAAGTCGTTAGCAGCAAAATACTGCTCGAGACGTTCGCGGTAGTTGTCAAAACTTTCCTCACTTTCCTCGAAGTGAAAATCTTCTGGCTTTCCAAACGCCATCTTGTAGCTCGGGTTTGGCGGTCCTTTCACTCACCAAAACGTTCGGCTTCTACCGTCCCGTGTTGCCTCTATGGAGCCGCTCCGTCTGCTGACTCTGTGCCTTCCAACTTGAATATCCCATCCTCGTCGCCAAAATTCTGTTGTGTATGATACACTAGGTCAAATAAAATGATATTCAAGTAGATAACTGGAGATAGCACATGGCAACGTTTATTCAGGAACAGGGGAACACTTCTTCTACCTCACAGGATCCTGCTCATATGTGTTGTGCCCAGCAAGAGCGCCACCAATGGCGATTTGTTATAGTGCTTTGTTCTTCACATTTACAACAAAACAGCCTTGAACAAATAGGATCATAATCATACCAAAATGTGA
>NW_015115851.1:0-9030 GCF_001443285.1 Poecilia latipinna
GATGATAAATCCTCCCAGAAGTTATCGCAACAAACAATAATGTTGTTTCGATAAACATTAATAAAAGAGGCACAAAGGACCTTTAAAGTTACTAAATACAGCGACAGTCATTAAGTTGGTGCTCCACCCATCCACACATTAGGCCACACCCTCGCTGTATATTGACTCCGCCCACTTTGGTGGAAGCTTTCTAAATTTCTCAGGGGTGGGGTTTTGCTTTCACAGATGTGGAAACTTCCCAAAAGCAGAACTTAGACCTCCCAGATTATGAATTAAACCCTCTACAGATGCAAACTGCATGCTGCTGAAACCGCGGCGTTTAAAGAGCAGGGGGCGGGGAACGCTCCACCAGTCAGCTTTTTAATCGGAGTTTCACTTAAAAATATATATTTGCTCATGATGTTAATGAAGGAAAGTCTGCTGTTTATGTTTATGCTGTGTTGATTTTTCAGATAAACATCCAACTATTAGATTCCTCTGGGCTTTTTATGAAACGTCTAAACAGATCATTTGTCTTTAGATTGGACGGTTGGGGTCTGATCAACGTAAACTACATTCTGCCTGCATGTACATGTGCTGTAAATGTTTGTCCATGCTTGTATAAACATCAGCATGTTTGTTCCTCAGTGCTGAGCGTGGGAGAGGGGGGCTACTGGGAGGGAACGGCGAGAGGACGCACCGGCTGGTTTCCCTCCGACTGCGTGCAGGAAGTGGCGCCGCCCAGCAGAGAGAAGGGTAAAATCACACATGATGAGTCTGAATCATCGCTCAGTCTGCGGCTTGCTGCAAACATAACCCGGAAGGAAACCAAATGTGTTTAATTCATTTAAATCTGAACAATAAAAAACTGTTTTCATTGTTTAATAGTTTCACACTGATAGGAAATTAAGAATAATAAAAAAAAGTTAAATATCTGATACTCATGGTGTCATTTCCTGATGAGCTCATTAAGGAATCAGCAGATCCTTAACGTCTTAAAAAGTCTTAAATTCTTTTTTAAAACGTAAGTTGGCCTTAAATACGTTAATCACAGATCTTACATTTTTTCTTATCAGGACTTTTTACTCATGTTCTATGTAATTTTTTTCCTTTGGTGAATTTGACTGGCATTCAATCAAATATAATTTAAATCAGTTATTTGAATGTACAGTTTATATAAATCATTATTAAAAGACAGAAAACTAAAATTATGATGAAAAACTTTAAGATTAAAAACAGTTTGGTTTTTTTCCCCCCTAAACTTTCAGAGGCCCCACAGCGCCACCTGGCGACCTCCCAGGGGACCGCGGCCCCCACTTTGAAAATCAGTTTTGGATTATCTTGTAGATGTTTCAAAATTTTCCACCAGAACCTGAAGTCACAACATTAGATATAAATCACCCAGAAAACATCTCTTGGTCTATCCCAGGACCGAAGCATTTATCCCTGGAAAGGAAATGTTTTCCCACGCTGAGAACAGCAGCAGGGTGTAAATAAATGTTAGTTTTTTGATGGGTTACAGAAACATGACGGAAGCTGATGGCTTTAATTGGACGTTGGTTTCTTCTGGATGTTTCAGAGACGCGCAGCAAGAAGGCCAAGAGGAAACTTTTCCGTAACGTCACAGTGGGAGCGTACGACGGTACCGATGGGCCAAGGTGAGACGACTGGGAGCGCTGGGGTGATTCTCAGAGTCCAGTCAGAATGAAAACACAACAAAGCCGCTTCTCTGGTCACACCAGGGGTTAATTTCTGCTTCTAAGCAACTTGATTGGAGGATGGAAAAGATTCAAGTTGTGCTAAAGGGAGTTAGCCTAGCAGTGAAGCTATGCTAGCCTAAAATAGCATCAGAATGCTAAACATGTAGCATGTAGCCAATGTCCAGATTTCTAAAGCAGCTCTGGAAAGATGAACTTTGCTTCAACTGATATTTGAAAAACAGATTAAAAGCCATAAATATCTGATGTTAATCTCAGTCTTTATTCAATAATTTAGCAGTAAAAAGAGAATGCTGCTTATTTTGCTGATATATATTTTTTGCTTAAAATGCGATTGATTACAGATCCAGCTATAACTCTGTTAAAATTTAATCAAGTCAAGCACTGTAAAACACGTTGCATTAAGTCAGAAAATCAGTTTCTTTATTTCTTTTAATCTGAGAATAACTGTCAAGATTTCAGTTTGTCCTGGCAGTGTGGGGAAACGTCGTCCATGTTGTTGGTTTTTGGGTTGAAAGCGTCTTCGTGCTGACGCTGAACCGCTCCTCTTCTTCTTCTCCTTCTCCTCTGTCTCAACCTGCCTGCTTTCCACCTTCATCTTCTAATCCGATAACGCTTCGTTAGAGGGATTTTCCTGCAGCTGCTGCTGCTTGTTATGAAGCTCTGCGTCTCGTTCAGGAGGAGGACGAACGTGAACATGAAACTGGCAGCGATATACTTCATCATCATGATGCTGCTGATGAGTCATGAGGAGGCTGAAGCCTCGGCTCCTCGGGGCGACGGAGAAGGACTCGGTGGTTCCCTTTGTTCCGACACGCCGTCCTTGAGCCCAGGAGTTTCCACTTTCACTTCACTTCCTCTGCGGCTTCTGGTTCAAAGCCTCTGCTGCATGTGGCGCTGCCGTGTAAACAGACTCTAAAAAACATTCAACACACTCAAAGACTGTAAACGATACCACAATATACACATCCTGCATTTAGGATATAAAAACCAAAACTCAGAAAGTGGCTTCCAGTTCAGACTTCCAGTTATCGACGTTGGAAGATTTTTTTTTACCCGATACTCATCTTTTGCTCTAAATGATCAAACATTCACTTAGGCCTGGACAACAAATCAATAATATATATCATGATGTATATATACATTGTGATTCTCTTCACAATGTGATCAGTATCTAGAGATAATACATCTGATACAATATTCAATAATTTCACTCTGATCCAGAGCCACGCGGCATTCTGGGAGATGTAGGCAGAACAAATACTTTAGCGGCTAAACCTCTCACAGCTAGCTAAGCCTGGTAGGTGGAATCGACTCACTCTCTCTGGTTACCTAGCAACAACCTGCTGAGTAACTGGGACAGCAGCAGCTTCATGTTTCGCCACCGGGGCTCATAACTGCAAAAAAACCAAAACAATGTGAAGTGAAAACAGGATAAAACAGGAAACATCACGTCACCAGTTTGGCAGCATTTCAATTTGTACAAAACTTTGTCAATATTCCACTAACATCGAAAAAACAAAATTTTGCAATCGTGGTGTTTATATTGAATAAGAAACACAATTAAAATCAGACATGATCACATTAATGCTCATGCAGTAAGTCATTATACAACTCCTACCACTTCCTGTCGTCTTCTTTGTCGTTTCCACCAGTGGAAACATCCTGTTGTTGATCACATGACTTGTGTGACATGAAAAAACTGTTTCCACTGCAGTGATGGATGGATGGATACATGAATTTCAAAATGGCTGAAAAACTGCCTCATCCTACAGCAAAAACCTGTAATCAAATAGTTTTTTTTAAAATTAGCAGGTTCTGTTAAGCAAATTTATTTTTGCAATTCCAATTTTCACACTTTTCTGGTCAAAGGTTTGTTGATATTATGCTAATGTCAAAAACACAGTTTGCAGCATTTGAATGTTTGCTCACGTAATAAGTCATTAAAAACATTGGCCTCCTACCACTTCCTGTCGTCTTCTTCGATGTTTCCAGCAGTAGTAACATCTGGTTTTGATCATGTGACTTCTATGATGCAGAAGAAGTGTTTCTGTTTCAGTTTTTCCAGATACACAAACTACCTCATCCTGGCCCAAAAATCTTTATATCGAAAAACGTGAGTTTGTAGAAATCAGCTTGTTTCGACAAAACAAATTTATTTTCATAATTCACATTTACGCAGTTTTTTATTCAGTGGAAATGCAGCTAGTGTTTCTGTTTGAAGCAAAGTTGTTGAATTGGAGGTAGATGAGGTCAGATCCCAGCTGCGCCGGCCCAGTCCTCGCATCGCCGGCCCCCCAGTTCTGCTCCCCATCAGCCCGATGTCGCAGTTCAGCAACACAACCCTCCTCCTCTCTTCATCTTCCCTCACATCGTCTTCCTCCTGTGAAGTACGCAGCTTTGCAGACTCTCTCTCTCTCTCTCTCTGCCGGGCGAGCTTTCACTGGAAGACGGGGAGGAAGAGGAGGAGAGAGAGAGAGGAGGGGGGTACATGGCGATGGGGGGATGCGGAGAGAGAGATTTCTCTCTCTCCCTCTCTTCTTCGTGGCCATCACTGGGCCCCAGAAACAGGAGCGTGTGGTTCATTTACAGGTAGCGGCTGTTTCTCCATTCATTGGCTGGCTATGGATGTGAGGAGAGGACAATGGAGAGAGGGGAGAGGTAGATGCTGCTACTGAGAGGCCGTGCCTTTTTCAAAGCCAGACTAACGCGCTCTGTGTGTGTGTGTGTGTGTGTGTGTGTGTGTGTGAGAGAATCGCTTCGTTTTCCGACTCTCCGCATGCATGTGCATGTCTGCGCTGGTGGACGCCGTCGCTGCTGCATGTTCGCTCCGTCTCTTCCTGCCGTGTGTTTTCTGAATCCTGCCTGTGTGTGTGTGTGTGTGTGTGTGTCAGCTCATATTGATGCATTTCAGTCAGACAGTGTGGGTGTATTTCATTCTCTCTGATTTTGTTCTGATTCACCTGAAATTCCCATTTATTCCCGTTTCTCTCTAAATCTGCAGCTTAAACATCAAAATTTGGATTCATTTGAAATATTAGTCGATTATTTTCCTTCATATTTCCTGCATGCATTCATCTATATGCCCATGTATTTATTCTTATTTATTTATGTGTCTGTTAAATGAAGGATGTGTTTTCTGTGGTGAAGGTGGGAGTGTCTCACACTGAGTGTCTAACATCTGTCAGCTGCTTTACTTATTGAGCCCCCCTTCCTGCACCGTGTGTGTGTGTGTGTGTGTGTGTGTGTGTGTGTGTGCATTCAGCAGGTGAATGGTTAAAATGCCGTCTTTTTTCCCGTCTCTGATTGTGAATCGGAGGGAGGATGACTCAGGAGGGAATGCAATAACTTCAGTTGCGCTTTTTTTCTGACGCTCGAGTTCAGCGGCTGAAAGAATAAAAAATAAATCGTTTTTTTTTCCGTGTGCGGCGTTCCTTTGATCGTTGGAGCGGGGAGGCATGATGGAGGACAGGGTGAGAGGAAAGGGACGGAGGTGTGAGGAGCAGATGGCTGGAAGGCGGCTGAGCGTTGGCGAAAGCCTCGACGGAGACGGCAGCAGAAACGGACCTCGGTTGGGGGGAAAGCAGCCGGGCTGTTGAGTGTTAAAGTCGCGTCTTGGTGTCTGGATCTTCTGGACTCCAAACTTTCTCTGCGTTCCTCCGCCGAAGCACCAGGCAGCCGGCTGAGTTTTGTTGTGTTGCTGTTGCTCTGACAGCGGTGGGCGTTTCAGACGCGGATGCACAATGCAGCAGGACGGACGGAGAGCCGGACGAGGTTTAAAAATACTACATGCAGGAAAATGAATGAAACCCTGGAATTAAACTGCCGTTAAAACGGCAGGAAAATGAGACGCAAATCCAACTGTTCACCACAAGAAAATCAAATTTGTTCCACTTCCGTATCATCACCTTCCTAAAATAACATTTTTTTGCCAAAAGTGATTTTTTGTAAGCCAAAATCACTTTTAGCAAAAGAGGAATTAGGCCTTTATCTTAGGAAAGTGACGATAAGTGGAACTAAAAGTCACATTTTATCCGACTTTTTAACGACAATCTGAACAGCCTAATTAAGTTCTTTTTTGCCAAAAGCGGTTTTAATTTTTTTTTGTCTGAAACCTCTTTTGGAAAGAAAGAGGTGGTGGTAAATTTTTTAATCACATTAGACTTTTTCAGATGGAAATGTTTCTTAAGAACAGTTCTCGTGTTTGTGGCTCTGTGAATGCTGATCCACACAGTCAGACATTTGTTTCCTAAAAAGCAGTAATGGGTTTTCTCACCATTTTATCGTTATCACAAAAGCACCACAATATATTGTTACAAAATTCTAAGTTTAACCAACAAAATATTCCATATTAACCGCCTCTTAAAGGCACATTTTGATGTGAAGGTCTGTTAGACTTGAAGCAGTTACCTGCAGCAGATTTCAGATCAGATTAAACCACCTGCAGGCTGAAGGTGTCGGCTGGTCCAAACCAAACTAAACTAAACTAAACTAAGTCTTCTGAATGTCATCATGGAGGCTTTCTGTGTTCATTTACATAAAGACAGATGATTACCTTTACTGCAAATGGAGGATTGGAGGCGGTGCACCATCCAGGATCTTCCTGTGTGCAACATGAATAAAAAACGTTCCTAGGCCCGGTACCTGTCAGGCAGATAAAACTCAGGCAGAAAAAACGGTCCAGGTCATTTCCATCTGTTCCAGTTGATCAGTTACCAATCAATACATCAAGTTCAGTTTATTACTCCAAAAGGCTTAAAGGGGCAGTATTATGTAAAATTAACTTTTTTAATATCTCTCCATCGTGTTTTAATGTTTTCCATATCAAAAACAAACCTGGAGTGTTGCTCTGATTCTTTCATGCATGTTTGAGAAATCTTTTAATCTCCATGGCAACCATAACATCATTACTTGATTATGCTATAAAATGTCAAAATGTGTCTGGAAAACGCATAACACTTCCCCTTTAAGACTTCTTTTTGATAGGTTTGAAAAACTTTTTTCACCTAAAAAAGCGTAATGACTTTTTAGCACAGAGAGTTGTTCCTCTGCCATGTTAGCCATTAGCTTTAGCGTCTGTAAACAAATTGATCTAATATGGATACAAATGTAGGTTCTTTTCCCCATTAACGTCCAGTCGACCCGGTTCTACTGGACCCAGAACTCCATCATCTGCTCCACCTCCATCTGCTGTGGTTCTGAGTCAAACCAACCTGTTCCCCTCCTGGCCTGTGGGGGCGCTGCACCAAGAACCACTGAAGGAAACGACACAAAAACCTCTGAAGACACTGAAAGCAACTTCCTTCTTCACCAGATGGAAACAAGATGGAGGCGTCAGATTTTAGTGGCTGGAGGATTTCTCTTTAGGCTAAAGACCAGGAGCCATTTCTGCTGGTTGCGCTAGGCTAGCACGTTAGCTTTGGTTGGATTTACCCAGAATGCCCTGCACTGTAGTCCACTTCCTGCTTTCAGATTCCACTTGGCGTTCACATATCAAACCGAACCAGAGTTCACTTCAACCGAACCCAGACGGAGCTAATTGGCTAATAACCAAAATGGTGCACATGACGATCAGGCCTTCATCCTTCCACCACATTGAGCCTCTTCATGTTTTCTACAAACTTTATCCATGTTTCCTGTGGGGGTAAAGGAACTGTTGTCACTCTGAACCACTGCAGTGACTGTTTCTGCTGGATCCCGGTTCCGTTAATTTGGTTCCATTGTGACTGAGAAGCACAGATGAAACCCCGGAGCGCTCTAACCGAGGCGGACTGGGCCGACATGAAGTCCAGCAGTGAGTCATGATTCGAGTCCGTTCGGCCAGTACCGCCTCCCGGTCCAGACATGCCGATGGAATAACGCAGGAAGCTCTAACCCAGCCTCACTGCCTGCTGCCATTTCTCTGCTGCCAGCCGGGTTGGTTTGTGCAGGTGGGGCCGAGATTACAGGCATGTCCAACCTAATCTCCTACATAATTTGAAGTGTCATGTATGACCAGCAGTGGTGCTCAGGAGTCGGTGCAGCAGCATCCATGTAAAGGCTGCCGGAGGCGGTGAAAGCAGATGCAACAATTTAGGTGCATTTGGTTGTTTTCTGTTATCAGTGTGAGTGCAGATTTCCCTGATGTGCTCTTCCTCCTGGCTCAGTGCTCGTCAGCTGCAGCTGGATCAGTCTGTGGTGTGGAAACTGCTCTCATTATGATGCTAACTGTACCCCAGCCATCAACCTCTCTGTAAACTAATGCCTCTTTTATGGCCCGCTCAACGAAACCTATCTGTCCGTCGCTGCAGGGGGTATCATAATGCGACGCAGTGAGAAAAGTCACTGTTTGCATGTTATCTTTGTATTTTATACGTTTTTCATTAGCATTTTTTAATGTTTCTCTCTTCCTCTGAATGCTCTTTATTCTCCACAGCGACTACATCATTAAGGAGAAGACAGTGCTCCTACAGAAGAAAGACAATGAAGGCTTCGGCTTTGTGCTCAGAGGAGCCAAAGGTAAACCTGCTCTGTAAACCCAGCGTGTCACGCAGCGTTTGGTCTGGTCTCTCCATATTTCTCCTTCCTTCCTTCTCCCCTCCAGCTCAGACTCCCATAGAGGAGTTCACGCCAACGCCAGCCTTCCCGGCGCTGCAGTACCTGGAGTCTGTTGATGAGGGGGGCGTGGCCTGGAGAGTTGGCCTGAGGATGGGGGACTTCCTCATCGAGGTAGAGCTGCTCAATACTCAGTGCTGGGAACGCTAGCTAAGTAGCGCTCTAACGAGCTACCAAGCTACCTGTGCTAACCTTAAAGCACCAACTATAAACATTAGTTCTGGTAATGCTACAACACTACACTAACATTGCATTTAGCAGTAGCTAATGGTAAAGCACTACATTCAGCCACAATTTGTGGATGGCAGCACTAAATAAAAGGCTGTGCTAACCTTAAAGCTAATAATGAATGTTAAATTTCACCAATGCCATTTTGCTAAACCAATACGGAAGCTAAAGTTAAAGCACTAAATGAAACCACAATCACACCCAACATCAGTGATGGGTAATGCTAACTTGAAAGCTATGTGGGCTAACGTTAAAGCATTAATTATATGCATTTGTTCTGCTAACGCTAAACGCTACACTAACATGGTTTTTATCAAATGCTAAAGCACTACACCAATGTGGTATTTAGCAGAAGCTAATTCTAAAGCGCTGTACTAACATGGTATTTAGGAGAAGGTAATGCTAAAGCACTTCACCAAAAATAGTATTGAGTAGAAGCTAATGCTAAAGCGCTGTACTAACATGGTATTTAGGAGAAGGTAATGCTAAAGCACTTCACCAAAAATAGTAT
>NW_015115851.1:13194-43618 GCF_001443285.1 Poecilia latipinna
GCTGTACTAACATGGTATTGAGTAGAAGCTAATGCTAAAGCGCTGTACTAACATGGTATTTAGGAGAAGGTAATGCTAAAGCACTTCACCAAAAATAGTATTGAGTAGAAGCTAATGCTAAAGTTCAAAAAAGCGACCAACCGGTTCTCCAGTTCACGCGGGTTCTTTGGGTCTCTCAGGTGAACGGTCAGAATGTGGTGAAGGTGGGTCACCGGCAGGTGGTCAACATGATCCGGCAGGGCGGCAACAGCCTCATGGTGAAGGTGGTGATGGTCGCTAGGAACCCGGAGCTGGAGGACACGGCTCGGAAGAAAGGTAGGTCACATTTCCCCTGGAAGAAGTAACTTTCCGTGTTGCTTGACGTACGGCGATGAATGTGACGCCATGTTTATGCCTGTCGAGACGTGGTTGCCATTGGAGACGGGTGTTTGTTTTAAAGAGGTCTAAACGTTAATGTTTGCATTTTGCCGCTTTCCTTCGGCAGCGCCGCAGCAGTCGAAACGACTGACGCCTCCTGCCATCGCCCTGCGCTCAAAGTCGATGACATCAGAGCTGGAAGACATGGGTGAGACGGATCCTCAGTTCAGCTACACACATCGGGACCAGGGCTGTCCAGGGTGCGGCGCGGGGCCCAACGGGGCGATGAACGATAACGTTGTTTTGAGACCATGTTCCAGTAATACAGGCGTGTCCAAAGTGGGTCCTGGAGGTCCTGGAGGTCCTGGAGGCCCGGCATCCTGCATGTTTTAGTTCTCTCCCTGGTTTAGCGCACCTGGATCAAATGACGGCTCGTTAGAGGCCCAAGAGGAACATTGACCTGCTGAACAGGTTGTTACCACCAGGAGAGAACTAAAACGTGCAGGATGCCGGACCTCCAGGACCCACTTTGGACACGCCTGCAGTAATATAACGGTAATGATGGAAGGACAGATTCTCAAAGATGAATAAACTTTAATTTCTAATGAACATTTAACTCCAGAACTGGAAGACATTTTAAATATCAAAAGTAAATAAAACGGCAGAAACAACAAACAAAATTAAACAAAATGTCCTTCAAAAAAATGTCCAGTTGAGACCAAAACACCAGACTGAAACTTTCATCATCCAGTTTTCATTCAAATGGAAATGATTGAGCTCATTTTAATTTATGTGATTAATTGATTATTGATCATTGTGACAGGCGTCCCTCCAACTGGAGTTCAAGAATTTTGTATATGGGCAAAATATTTGTACAAACTATTTGTCTTTTATTATCAAAACTTTCCTAATAAGTAGAACCACATCTATCCAGAGATTTTAACTGAAAAGCTGCTTTTATTTATTTTATTAATTAAATCAATTAATATCTCATTTATTCATTTAATTTATTTCTTAATTTGTCCAACTTGGTCTAAAATAATTTGAAAACTAGACAATTTTCTTTTAATACAGAAAATGTAAATGTTTAAGATTTGGATCTTAAATATCCCTTTTCTACAAAAAACAAAATAAATCGAGCTGCGTGTCGGAGGCGGGGCTAGGTCCACCCAGGCGTTTCAACGGCTGAATGGTTGCCATTGAGATTAGAGGATTTCTCAAACATGCGTGGAAGAACCAAAGCAACACTCCAGGTTTGTTTTTGATGAGGAAAAAACATGAAGGAAAGTTAAAAAAGTCGATTTTACCCCTTAAGAATGATGAGACTTAAAACTGATGTGCAAAGAAACTGAGCTGAGTCAGTAAGGAAGGGAGACTGTACAAGGTTTAGTTTGAATAAAAATACACACCACACTTTTCAAAGTTTTGTTTGTAGAAAATAAATAATTAAAGGCATGTCTTTCCAAGTAAATTACCTTTAAGAGGTAGAAATGTGAGCAGCAGCAGAGCTTCCCAGCAAAGTTCAGGTTGGTGGTTTTTAAGTCTGTTGACTCATTTACACTTTGGATTCAACCCGTGAAGAAGAAAGGCGATAATTAAACAGTGAGGTTAATGGATATAAAGCAGTCAGATGCTGTGTGACGACGTGTTTTATTCCAGTTGTCACAATAAAACCTTTTCTATTTCTTTTTTTACCCAAATGTGCCGCCTGCAGTGGAGAAAGGTGGGATCAGTGTGCTGTTGTGATCATGTGTGTCTCCATCACCATCCCCGTCATCACACCAGCATTCACCATGTCATACGTCCAAGTATGAATTTCACCCTCATCTGATTATTCTGCGATCCTCCCAGTCGTATCTAATCTGTGTTTTTATCTTCTGCAGCCGCCGCCTCGCCCTGGAAGAAGAAAGCAGGTGAAGATCAGATCTGATCGCCAGGCTGAGCTTTAATTAAAACTGGTTCTGATTGATCCGCTGTTTTTGCACTGTCGTTTGCAGAGTATGAACCCTCTCAGGGTCCAGATAAGAAGAGGACCGTTTATCAGATGGCACTAAGTAAGAGCAGGTGTTTCTGAGCTGGAGAGGGTCAAGACCGTCCTCCATCTTCATGATCTTCCTCCTCTCTGTACTGCTGCAGATAAGCTGGATGAAATCTTGGCTGCTGCTCAGCACACCATCACATCTGACAGCCAAGGTCAGAGAGGTCACGGGGGCAAGAGGGACCGGAGCAAGAGCATCGTTCCCAACGTTCCCACCGTTCCCAACGAGGTACCGGCAGGGAATAATCCCAGATGGTATCACTAAATTATATTTATTAGAGTAAATTAGCTTAAAGCTGCAGTGTGTTGACATTGTGACCATGTTGTGTATGATATGAGACAGACATTTTTAATGACTTACCTCATGAACAAACATACTCACATATGATTTTAATTGCATTTCCTATTTAATAGAAAAACCGCAATTGCGCTTTTTTTTTTTTTTTTTTTTACATTAGCAGAAAATAAACAAAGATTAGCAATGGAAACGCAGCCAGTGTCTGAATTTCTGAATGATTTAATCGAATTGCAAATCGTCTGTCCCAGCTAGTTCAAGATGTAGCTCATATATCAGGAAGTGAGTAATAATAATAATAAAAGGAAGTCTTGCTGTGAAGCTTTTTCTCGACTCTGTTTGCCCTTAGTGCTCTGTAGAGAGGCTGACTGACAACAGGCCACCCACATGAAAACACACAGTTTGAGTCAGAAGGTGTCTCTTCATGTACAGACAAGGCCAAATCTACTGGCACCTCTTTAAACATGTAAAAAAAAAACATTAAAATGTTTATTTTTATGGCAAATGTTCCAGTAAAAATAATGTACCTTTAAGTCCAGTACACATATGTTCTTTCAAGGTTGGGAAATTTTATGTTAATAAATTTTAGCTTTTAACCTGAAACACCTGGAGGAAGAAAGACAAGTTGTGTTACATTCCATATC
Organism: Poecilia latipinna; assembly: GCF_001443285.1. Taxonomy (NCBI): domain Eukaryota; kingdom Metazoa; phylum Chordata; class Actinopteri; order Cyprinodontiformes; family Poeciliidae; genus Poecilia; species Poecilia latipinna. The sequence continues at coordinate 16,529 of NW_015115851.1, forward strand.
TTTTTAAAACAGGCAAAAAATTTTTTAAATAAAATTATAGAACTGCTGCATTTTTACGTAGATAATAGTACCTACTGCAGACTCCCCCTAGAGGCCTGGATGACTTCGGTTTGCAGTGTGTCATATTTACAGTTTTTAAGGTACTGTTCCTCTTCTATTTCCTGTGGCGGACATAGTTTCAGTTTCATTTGTGTTTTGGAGTTGCGGCTCGGTTACGGTAGAATGTGATATTCTGTACCACCAGACACATTTTAATGCAGTTTTCTGTCTGCTTTTCTTTCTGAAATGTGCTGAAACACACCAAAGCAGCCGTATGAGCAGCAGGCATCCATGAGTCTGATGCAGACTGGGCAAGGATTTGGCTACAACCAGGCCCATTTTCAACCAGGCCATGGACCTCAGCATGCAGTCATGATGCGCCAGAAATCCATCGGTAACCACACGTCATCAACAGATTTCTTTAGGTTTCTTTTTCTGGCTGTAACTTTGTGTTTTTGGGCGTTAGGTGTGACAGAAGAAGAAAGGCAGTACCTCCACCCACCTGCTATGAAGCTAGCTCGCAGTCTTTCAGTGCCAGGACCAGAAGACATCCCACCGCCCCCCAACACGTCTGCTCCAGAGCCACCTTTATCCGCAGGTCCTTATACTGGTAGAGGGCCTGCTATGCCAATCCCTCCTGTATCTCAAGCTCACTACCAGCTCCACTCACAGCCAGCCCATCCTACGCAGGCTGCCTGGGAGAGGGGAGGACCTGGTGGGATGAACCAGCAGGTCATGGTTCCCACCCTGCGCAGGCAGTCTGATGGACTCTGCATAAGAGAGCCAGAGGCGCCTCGGAGAGGCGGCGGCAAGATGGGAGGGCTGAGAAGAGGATACAGCAGTGCCACACCACCAACAAGCGCAAAGCCAAAGCCTCAACAGGTGCAACATCCTGTGCAGCTCACCAGCCGGGAGCAAGGTGGAGGAGCCGGAAGGGGAGTAGCGAGGCGTGGAGGTCGTGGAGCTCTGATAAAGCAGTCAAAGGTGGAAGACGGGCTGAGACAACATAGGGGCAAAGGAGGTGCTACCAAAGAGAAGAGTTCTATCCCCATCCCTACGATCATCGTCAAAGCGCCGTCCACCAGCAGTAGTGGCCGAAGCAGCCAGGGTAGCAGCATAGAAGCTGAGCCGTCTCAGGATGTGGAGGACCAAAGCTCTGGGAACGCAGCTCCAGACAACTCCAGCACAAGCCTACCTTCACCACTGACCCCCACACCGCCTCAGCCGACTACACCCAACTCCTTACCTTCGAGTGTCGCACCCGCCGTCTCTTCTCAGCAAAACCTGGAAAAATTGGACTATACCTCAACATTTGGCACAGCATTTAGTGGAGGAGGAACACGCAGGGACAGGGAGCGATTAAGAGACATGAGAAGAAAGAGCGCTTCCTTCTTCCAGTCGTCAGAGGAAGACATCCAAGGAGAGGCAGGTGGTGGAGAAGGAGGAGGGACATTTGAGGCCCAAGTTCAGCCTCTGCAAGGCTCAAAAATGGAGGTACCCACCCCTCGACTTCGGCCTTCCAAGTCTATAGATGAAGGCATGTTTTCTGGAGACAACTTCATGAACTATTCCAGCAGCATGCCCCCAGCCTTTGGCCTTCCAGAGTACTCCTCACCTGTCCTTGGCCAGGATGGGCAGCCCAAGTCAGCTCCCTCAGTGTATGGCAGCCAGCCTGCTACAACTTTTATCCACCCACTAACAGGGAAAGTGCTTGACCCCTCGTCCCCACTTGGCCTGGCACTGGCTGCAAGAGAACGAGCTTTGAAAGACGACCGCAGGACACGCCGAGATGACAGGCACTTTGGCCGGCAGATGTCCACAGTTGGATCCTTCCCTACACCAATTCAGACCCCAACACCTTCGCTGTTTGCAACCCCGACGCAATCGGCATACACTTCTCCGGTGTCCCTCCACCTTGGATCCCCCTCTGCCACCGCCTCCCCTGCGTCTTTGAGCCGGCCGCAGTCACCAAGGATTTTACGTTTAGGAGGTGGAGGAGGAGGAGGTGGGGAGAGGATGGAAAGAGAAAGAGACGGAGGGCCTAAAGAGGGACTTAGAGTTCGTTTCTCTGAGGACAGAAACAGCCAGTTTTCAGGCCAGTACTACCCACAGAGCAGCAGAGAGAGAGAGAAGGAGATGTATGAAAGCAAACATGCTCAGGCTGTTCAACCTCCTCCCCCGCCAGCTCAACCTGCCCCCCGTAGACCCTCCTACTTGCAGATGGAAAACGTTCCCAACACAAGCTATATTCCACAGTACACTGTCCCCACAGCTCCATCACAGACTAACGACGCAATGGGAGAAGCAAGAGCCGGGGCGGGCGGCCTGGGACTGATGGTTCTCCCTCCTCCAGCTCCCTCAATAGACGTAGATGAGGAGTTTGTTTTTGCAGATCCTTTGCCCCCTCCACTACAATTTGCTAACGGAAAGAATGAGAGAGCAATGGAGTTCTCTCAGCATCATCAACACCAGAGTCAACACCCTGCTTCTGCTGCCCCACCTCCACCGCCCCCTCCTCCATCTCCCAAGCCCTCAAATGCTCCCCAACAGTCTTCACAAGGTGGCGACTCTGCTGCCTCAAGCCTCACCTCCTACGACAGCGAAGTGGCCAACCTCACACAGTCTGCACTTTCTCCATCGTATCCGTCCCCGCAAATATTTGCACCTTCGTCCACCACCGCCACCACCTCAGCGGCTGCTGTGCCTGCCGCATCACTACACAGACCCCAGCCCATGTCACATGCCCATCCTTATTATGGCAGCACCAATGAGCCGTTGGTTGGGGTTCAGACGCCGGCCCAGGACAGAGGCACAGCGGCCCTTACCACCACCATGACCTACGCAACAACGACGATGACAGCAACTGCTGCTGCCACAACCACAACAGCCTCTCCTGCTTCCTCTGACTACAGCATGGCTGGGCCCAAAGTAGGCCTTAGCACAGGGAGTAAAGGAACCGATCCCACTCATTCCAGTACTATGATTCCCAAGAGTGGAGACTGGCAGGACACAGTGGTGGATTCTGGCATTGAGGAACTGGACAGTCATAGCAGTAGTGACCATCATCTAGAAATGCTGGGACTTGGTGGCTTGAGAGGAGAAAAAATCGGACTAGGAGGTGATGGACGAGGAGGAGAGGGAGAGAAAGTCAACGAACATCAGGATCCCTGTACAATCTACCGGGGAGGGCAACCGTTTGAGGTGCACACCTCCAAAATAGCAAACCCTGTCTTTCCAAAGATGACGCATTACAAGGAAATGGAAGGGAGAGGCCCGCCTATAGCGTTACGCAGGCAGAACAGCACCAACCCGGCTCCTTTGCAGTTGCAGAGACAAAGCCACCCTGAAGATGCCGGTTTGGAGAGAACTCTTATTGACGACAGAAAGCACAAGCAGAGTCGGGCCAGAATGGAAGATGGCTTTAGCTCCGCACTGGCAGCCTGTCTGGAGAGGCCCATGGAGCCCCGATCTGTGGTCTGGGGTGACATCGCTGAACATGAGCAAGAAGGAGTCCAGCATGCGGGTATGGTGTTGGAGGGTCGCAGGCTTCACTCGCCTTTTTCCGGTGTGAAAGCCAGCATCATCAACGAGCTGAGTTCCAAACTGCAACAGATGAGCAGCATGAAGAGTATGGATGACTGGAGTCACGTTCCTAAGTCCCCCTCCATGCATAGGTTTGTTTGTTTTGATCAACTTCTCTGTAAAGTTCCTCTAACAAGCATGGCAACTTCCTAGTAGCATTTTAAAGGGAACTGCAACTATTTAAATATGTCTGCCTTAACCTAAAAGTTGTTCGTGATGCATAAAAACTCATAATTATTTCTATTGGTTATATTTTCACCTAGGCTGGTCCCCATTTTTTTTACCTGTGCAATGCATGCTGGGCCTTTGACATGTTAGGAGGACTTGAGACTAAACAAAAAGTAAACATGGTGAAAGGTAACATTACACCTACAAAAAGTCTGGATTGAGACAAACTGCCTCAAAATTCTTATATCTAGTAAAACAAGCTAACGTGATTGGCTTGTGATCTATTGTTTACTATATTAGCTAGAGCTAATGCTATATGTTTGCAAGAGCTAACACCATTAGCAGAAGCCAAGACCATTGTCTAGCCCAGCCTGTTGCCTAGCAACCAAAGTTGCTCTCCAGCATGTTTGGTCAGTGGTTTTATCGCTGTATGCTGTGTACAATGGCTGCTGGAAAAGTGTTTGGTTGTTGACTTACCATCCACAAACCACTTGCTGCATTGCTGTTGGTTGTGCAGCCGACTCTACTTCTGCTTTTGAAAGATGTACGGTTACATAACTGTGCTTCTGTTTGCAGCCACTTTCACATGTAAGTGTAAACGTTGAGTTGGGGGGCGTGGCCAGCAGCTCATTTGAATTTAAAGTGACAGAGGCCCTAAAACAGCTCATTCTGAACTGAGCAGACTAAAATCTCATGTGAACATGTTTTGTGTAGCCCAGGCAGATCCCAACCTGTTCAAGGAAGCACAATGGAATGGACCTTCAATGGAAAGTGAACAAAGTCATTCAGTCCATGTTGGCCAAACTTCCAAATAATAATAAAAAGACTGTTTAGGACATATTATTGCTGGCAAATACTTCATTGAGCTCGACACTTCTCTCATCGCAGTTTGGAATGGTTGTTTAGAGAACACGCCTTCTTCACGATCAAGGTGGCTCATTACACACGTCACGGCCAAACGTTAGCAATCAGGTAGAATCAGATTCAGTCGTTGAAAACTTGAACAGATTCAAAGCCTCCAGAAAGTAAACGTTTCTGAATAGCCAGGAGTCCAGACCCTCTGGATGAAGCAAAGCGAAGAACAAGGAACTGGTTTTCACCAGGCTAGATGAAACACATCCCTCTGCTGTGTTAGTAAAGGCAGCCTGGATCAGACAGCGTTTCAGTTTCACTCGAAGCTAGGTAGTAAGAGCCAGCCTTCTCACCATCAGATTGGATTAGATGTAGTTCTGTGCTGATCTTAATGATGGCACCATTGTAAGGTTTTACATTGTGTCTTTCAGGTATTCAGCAGATTTTACCGATGCTTTCCACAGCCCACCGACCGGTCGCTCCACCTCGCCGCTACCGACCTCCTCCCCGCAGCATCGACAGATCCTGACTCCCAACCTCTCGGCCTCCCCTTCTGTCTCTCCGTCTCCTCAAGTCCCCGTTCAGCGCAACTGGACCCGCTCCCCTTCTCCTCAGATGCCAACCTCCCCGGTACATTCCCATCCTCCCCATTCCCCAACCTACTGCCCATACCCAACATCACCTAAGCACAGATCTAAGTTGCGCAGGCAGACTTTTGATTTTCAGTGTAGTCCCTCTAAAGAGATGCGGTCATCGGTTTCCAGGCGCCGGGCCCCCAGCCCTCTCATCTACAACACCGAACAGCCGAACCCAACACCACCCAGACCGTCCTCTCTCCCCATCCTTCCCTCCACACCTATCTACAGTAACCCCTTTGACTTTCCTGGCCCTCTCACTCCTCCATCTCCTGGTCACTCTCTCGGAGATCCCTACCACGCCTCGACTCCCCCACTGTTCTCTCCATCCGGTGTGCCGAGTCCGAACCCTCTACTAGTCTCACGCTCTCTCTCCCCGACTCATTTCTTCTCGGGAGCCTCCTCCCCTTTGCATCTACCACCCAGCCCTTCTTGTCTCAACTACCCCAACCTCAGCCCCGCTCCCCCTGCCAAACCCTTTGCCATCAAACCTCTACCTTACTGGACCAAGTACGACGTTGCCGACTGGTTGACTTACTTAAATTTGGGTGAACACAGGGAGCGTTTTATAGACAACGAGATAGACGGATCTCATCTTCCGTCACTTACTAAGGATGACTTCTTGGACCTGGGAGTGACCCGAGTGGGGCATCGAATGAACATCGAACGGGCCCTCAAGAAACTCACTGACAGGTGAGGGAGGACGAGAACGGGCTCAGGGAGATGTAGAAGCGACTCAAACGGTCCAAAAGGAAACACTGGATGGTGAAGGAGCGTCAGAGTGTCTCGTTAGCATCATTTAAAGGTGCAGTATGTAACTTTTATAAAGCATTTGTTTTTACGTTTGTTAAAGCTGTCACCATGTCATGACAGTTCAATATGAGACGGATAATCTGTGAAAATATTGATCTCCTCCACATCCTCCCTGAGCTGCTACTGAGGAAATGCACCAAAAACAACCAATCAGAGCCAGGAGGCGGGGCTTATCGCTCTCAGTCATCCTCATGTACTGGCTGCTAACTGTGCTAACGCCGGATAAGCAACTCATCATTACAGGAAAACCGTTTTCCACCGTCATTGGTGGCTATGCTAGCTGGCTTTAGCATTCATGACATGCTATGCTAGCTGCAGTGAAGCATGAGGGAAATCCATTAAGCCCCGCCTCCTGCCTCTGATTGGTTGTTTCTAGGTAACACCGAGAGAAAACGGAGATTGATTTTTTTCGGATTATCTTATAACATCACCACATAGTGACAGTTTCAACAAATATGTAAGAAAATATTTTTCTAAAAGTTACATACTGCAGCTTTAATCCAACCATACTTTACCTTTCAACCTTCTTTATCCTTAAAGTCTGATTAGTTTTCCAGTCATTTCTCCATCTATCTGCATTTTTATCAACCCCATTTAGTTTGTAGTTAAAGTCCACCCATTCTCATTCTTTGATTTGGCCTCCTTTTCTCCCCAGGCGTCTCTCCTCTCCTTTGCATGTCCCCACGTCTCCTCGAGACACAGACTGAGAAAGTGAAGGGATGATTCAGAGCTGACAGAAAAGGGAGAGAAACTTATTGACAAAGCTGATCAATAACAGAAGATGTGCAAGAGAAGATCAGTGGACATCAACAGGCAGAACAGAAAACCTGGGCTTTGCTTTACTGTGGATCAATTTGTGGAGTATAAAAAAAAGTCAGAATGTCTCAAGTTGATGGTGAAAATATGTTTCTAAACTTTTGATGGACAGGCTTTTAATTAACGCACTATTTTTTTGGTGTAAAAGAATAAACACATTTGCAGTGTTTTTTTTTCTTTCAGGCTCGGTGACAGATGGATTCTCACACCATCTGCTGCTCAGAGCTGCAACTCAGAAAACTTAAGTTGGAGTTTAGAGACGAGCAGAAAAATCACCCAAGGAAAATGTTATTTACTGTGACGGAAGCGGAGACACTATTAAAAGCAGAGACGTGAACGGCACATTCTAACGTCTGCTTTATGCTTTTCAGCAGATCCCATGATGAGTTTTATTTGTAAATGATAGAAAAAATAGACAAAAATAGTATTTTATATGAAATAATAAATATATATATATATTACACACACATATATTTGCAGATTTCCCCCAGAGGTTGCTCCCAATAAGCTTTGTATGTTTGTACTTTGCGAGCGCTAAATATATATTACATGTTTAACAGGATTAGTAAAAAGAGCCCATCTGTTTTGTACTCAGTGCTGATAGCAATCATTCATATAAAACTGGTCAGGGTGTTTTTAAATGTTCAAATTACACTGTAAAAAATGAGGAAGAGATTTAAAGGCTCCATCAGGTTTCAGACAGTCTTGGAGCAAACTGAGTTTTGTGTTTTGGGGTAAAACTAAAGTTGTATCCTTCCTCTTTGGTGCCATGAGGTCGGCCATTTTGTTTTTTTCCACGTAGGTGAGGTGATGAAAAAGGGCTTTTTACTGCTTCTCTATTTGCCTGAACTTCTTGACCTTATGCCTCTGTGAGTCTGATAATGTGTTTGTCGGTCTCAGATGCTTCCCCTGACTTATACCTTCTCTTCCCTTTTCCATAAAAGCAAATGCTTCTTCTGCTCATAAAATGTTGAATTAATTAGTTTTTATTTCTGAACTGTCAGTCCCACAGATTCACTTTTCCACAAAGCAACCAAAACTAATTTTCACATATTTTTGCTGTAATAAACGGAAAACTACAGTTTGTGTTACATATTGAACATCTATATGGTGGTCGACAGGCACAAATACGCAGCAAACACATGAATAATGCAAACTCCAAAACGCATACAGCAAAAACCTGCAACTAATAAAACAAAAGAAAAAAAATCTGCAACCACAGGAAATGGAAACAACCGGGTCGGACACAGTAACAAATGTTTCTGGACGATAAATTGTTCCAGAAGTTATTGCAATAAACAGTTTTATTGTTTTGACGATATTCCAGTAATGTGATGGTAATGACTTAATGCTAGAACACATCCTCAAAGATCAATAAACATTAAACTGTAATGATCATTTAACAATTTAAATGCCCAAAACCAAAAAAAACACAAGCGACAAAATCAATCATGAAGTCTTTGTAAACAGAATTGTCCTTCAAATTAAAATTGTTGAGACCAAAACATCAGACTGAAGATTTTTACCATCCAGTTTTTGGTAGAAAAACAAATCATGCAAATAGAAATTATTCAGCTTGCTTTAATTTATCATGCTATTAATTGATTTGTGACAAGCCTAACTGCAAATTACAAAAATAACAGCAAATATGAAACAATTAAAGCTCACTCCACAAAACTGAAGTCCTCCATTCCACTAGGGGGAGTCTGTAGCTGTTAATGGTACCTACATCCTACATAAATATGCTGGTGTTCAACAATATAAAAGATTGTGTGTTTAAGAAGACGCGACAGACGTCTGTCTTTCCTGAGGTTCTGGTCTCGAGTTGGTGATCAACTCCCCCTGGTGGTCTGGAGGACTTCCGTTTGGGGAGCGAAATACCAGTGTTTCATACCTGCTGCTGTTTTTCTACTTCCTGTGGTTGCAGTGTTTTTTCATTTATATCCTTTATTGGTCATAAGTTCTTGCTTCTATTTTCTGTGATTGCAGCATTTTCAAATTCAAAAATACTTAATTGGTCCCAAATTTTATGATTCCAAATCCATGCTCAGAGGTTCCACACTCGTGCCCAGAACAGAACCAGCCTTCATCAGGTTGTTACCCACACAGAACTTCAGTCAGTCACACACATTCATGGCACTGATGTTTCTCCATTTGGCTGGCAAAGAGCAATCCTATCTGTTCCTTCAAAACAACCCCATAGGGCTTCGTCGGCTTCCTGTGAACGCTTACAGGCATCTTCCTAACATGTAGTTTCTGAACAAGGGGTTTGTATTCAGAGCAGAGAAAAACAAGATTGTGATCTTGATATATGAATTAATGTGTTGCATGTATTTTTTTTTCTTTGTTTTGCATTATTCATGTGTTGGCGGCGCTTTTTGCCATTTGCTGCGCATTCGCGCCTGTCGGCCACGGTGATTTTAAGATGCCAGTGCAGCCATTTAACTGTGGGGCAAACATCACTTATAGCTTTGTATGTAATGACGTTAATGTCAGCAAAGATGATAAAAATATAGTATAATGAAGATTATAATATTAGGTATGTAAACATTAAGAATCTCTGTCTTCCAGATAGTGTGGACAAATTCTTTGACGTTTTCTGTTTAATTTCTGGGTTTTCTGTAAATGCTTTCTATACTGCGGTGACTCCAGTGAAGCTTAAAGGCCCAAAGCAGAACATGGACTGAGCCGTAGTGTAGACAGCATTGCGCCTTATGAACACCAGAGTATTTTTAGGCCTAGTGAAATGCATCATGACCACATACAGTATGAGCATAAGTATGCAGAGATAAAAGGTATATGAATATATATTATAATAAATTTTGTTTTGAATAAAATACAGTATATAATATGATAGAGAAACAACTAAGGTGTTGAAATAAAAGCTGAAATAAACCCCGGCTCTGTCGTCATTGCTCCCATAATGAACCGGTTGGAGGTGTTTGGATTGAATGGAGTCATTTGGCAGCAGCAGAGGTGGAGGACAGCGCCGTTCTCAGCTGCAGGCTTGTTTTCCCTTCGGTTTGCTGAGTTAATGGTGTAAATGTTTGGAGCTCGTGGGCAGGAAGACGAGGAAATGGCTTGTTGGAGAGCGTGCAGCCGGCTCAAACTGGCCTGTGAGGCATTAAGTAGATGAATGTCTGTTTGCAACCAACTCACAAATTAAGCTATTTTTCTGTGTGATGGTGAAGCTGAACATGCTTTTTTCTTTCTTTCTTGTCTCTGTGAAGAAACCTTTCCAGGAAACAAATAATCTCTCCCATGACTTTATCCAAGGTACTTAGTTTGGGTGACATGATGTGCTCTGAATCATCACTGAGGTCATTTTTTGTTTGTCTTTAAAAGAAAAAGCTTGATTCAACATGGTGGTTTGTTTTTTTTTTTAAGTATTTGCACTGCTTAAATTCTTCCCATTATGCCACAACTAAAGTCTTTTTATTAGGATTACGTGCGACAGATCAAAGCGGTGCATCTTTGTGAAGTTTGAGGAAAATTAGTGCTAATGCACTTATCACGTTTAGCGTTTTGCTAGCTTTAGAAACGCTTAGCACATTTAGCTTGCCCTATGTTAATTTTCCTGGCTAATTTATGTTGCTATTTTCTGACCTTTGAGTAGAAAAAAGTTTGACATCTGTGATTTTCTTTTAAAAGGTTTTGTTGGCTCTAGTGGCCTTTATTTGAAAGTAGTTTGACAGGAAAGAGGATAATGAGGGAGGAAGACATGCGGCAAATGTCGCCAGGCAGGGAATTGAACCTGTGACCACCGGCATGAGGACTAAGGCCTTGATTCATGGGTTGTGCTTTGTCCCTGCGACACCACAGCACCCCAATATTTGATTTTCAGCATTTAAGAATTCTTCAAGACGTTTACATTCACGCTCTTATTTTGAAATGGTTGTACACCTTTAAGCAGCAGTTCCGGTTCCAGTCAGCACGTCTTTTCCCCGTTCTTTCACTAAACTTTATTGAGAAATGGCAATAATACAGCAGTTACACACACAAGCAACCAGTGGTATTAATGAAACAAATACGTACAAATTCTTAGACGCCGTTTGGATGTCAACTCGGTTTAATTTATCTCCTTAGCATTAGCTTCTGCTAAATGTCATGTTGGTGTAGCACTTTAGCATTAGCGGACCTAAATGCAGCTAACGTTTTAGCTAACCTGAACTGGTTTAGCTGATCCACTGTTGCAGTTTCTCTTTCTGGAGGCCTTTTCCTTCTCGCTGGCTAATCTCATGGTCAGGATCTGACAGGATATCCTCCCCTCTACCCACCTTGTGTTCAAGGCTTTTGTTCTTTCCAGTGTCTCTTCCTGAAGTATTTGTGGACCTGCCTTTGAGTAAGAACTAATCACTTTTCCTTCCAGTGCATGTTTAGTGAGGACTGTCAGATATTTCTCTTCTTGCAGAAACTTTTCCTCTGCTGATGACAAACAGTGACTCCTAAACATTACAAAGCACTCAGACCTAAGGAGAAATGTTCTTCTGGCTGAAAATATTTGATTCTTAATCAATTTGGCTTGGAATTGTTTAATAAACTCAAATTAAATAAGAATTGGATTCTAACGAGCTTTGATCTTATTTGACCTGAAGGTTTAACTACCAACAGTCCAGATATAGAATTCATAATACTTTTAAGTTTAAATTGAATATTTAGGAATAAAGTAAGTAATGAAAATGGCCCTGCTAATGCTAGTCACTTTACTCCAACTCCACTCCATTTGTCAAAAAAGTTCAGATCGTTTGGCAGTGTCTGAATGTGTAATAAAATTAAAAAATGCGACCTCTGGTTCGGTTTGAAATCATATGTGAACGCCAAGTGGACCAGAGACCACTCCAAAAGCAGGAAATGGACTATAGAGCAGGGCATTCTGGGTAAATGCAAGACTAAAGAGAAATCCTCCAACACTGAAATCTGACGCCTCCATCTTGTTTCCATCTGGTGAAGAAGGAAGTTGCTCTCAGTGTCTTCAGAGGTTTTTGTGTGGTTTCCTTCAGTGGTTCTTGGTGCAGCGCCCCCACAGGCCAGGAGGGGAACAGGTTGGTTTGACTCAGAGCAGCTGGAGGTGGAGCAGATGATGGAGTTCTGGTTTCAGTAGAACGGGGTCGACCGGACCATCAGGTGTTAAAAACCTCAACTGCCTAAACGTTTTGACGTTTGCGTCTGAAAGATGACATGTGGATGTAGCGTTAGCAACACACCGCACTCTTTAGGTCACACTGGAGTCGATCTACATGGGAAGCCCTCACACACGTGTGCTAATAAGATCATATGACCATGAGCCTCCCTGTCATGATCATGTCAAAATAAAAGCCTGGCATCTCATTAGCACCATATTGAGAGGGACAGAGGGAGGGACGGGGGGGGGTCGTCTTCCAGCTGTTGTTTCTGATGAAACGGAGCAAGAAGAGCTGGACAACCTGACGGCGAGCCGGAGCAGCAGATCATTCAGGACATGAGGAAAAACCTGACGGGTTGATGTTTGGAGCAGAGCTGCAGCTGACAGACGGCAGCAGGTGAGATGAGTACGACCCAGTATTAGGAAAAGGAAAGGAGGAGTTCATTTCCGCCAAAAAACTAAGTTTGAAATTAAGCTCCAAAATTTGAACATTTTAGAATTTCAAAAGTTGAATATTTTCACTTTTAAAACAAGTTTTTCCTAGAAAATTTCTGAGAAAAAAATGTGCTCTCTCTGTCTGCAATGCGGCGTTGTGTGTAAGTGATTCCCAGCCAAATGAGCGTTTCTTCCCGTTCACCGTCTCTCGCCCGGCTCCGGGTCGGCAGCGGGGGTGTGTGTGACTTTAAGCAGCGAGGGAAAAGTGGGTCAGGGCGAGTGGCGCGGTGGCGAGGAGGGGGAGGCAGACATGGAGCAGCTCTTGAACTACAGAAACAAGTGGTCACTTGAGTAATCACTGGTGATTCAGGGAGACATGTAAGTGATGGTTGCTTCCAGGCATGACTGCTCAGCTGCCACTGCTTTTCCCGACTCGGCTTGTGAGTGATTTTCTCTAGAACTGAGAGGTGATGTTGTTTCAACTCGGAGGAAAACTGAAGAATGATTGTTGATAGAAGCATGATGAGGGCGGAAGGTCTTCGATGAGGCGACCGTCAGTCGTACGGCGCCGCATTAGGGCCACCGTTGATGGAGAAAAGGAGTAAATCTCAGCCACAAACTCAGAAATGTTGAGAATAATCTCAAATTTTCTAGAAAAGAAACTTTCTAGAGTGTTAGAAGTTGAACATTTTCATGTTTATTCTACAACATTTCTGAGTTTAATCTGAAAATTTCTGATTTTTTTTTTCTTGCAAATTTCCAACTTTTGGAGCTCAGGAATTTCCAAGTTTCTCCCCCCCAAAAACCATATCTGAGATTAATCTACAGATTTCAGGTTTTGGCAGACATCTTCTCCCTTATTTTCGTATCTCTGCTGGCTTCCACGTCTCAGCGATGCGTCAACAGACAGAAATAGGCCTGAACGTCTTCTGCATGTTTCGGCCTGCGTCTCTGTTCCCACTCCTCCACTTTCAGGTTTGGGTTGTGCAGACCTGAGCAGCGGTTCTGTTATGTCTTGAGAGGTGGATCGGTGGCGGGCCGGGCCGGGCCGGGCCGGGCCTTGTGTTGGTCAGAGCGGACAGATTTGTGACCTTTCCCTGCCGTTTATTTTGGGAAGGCTCGAGGAAGAAATGCTGGAGCAGCTGTTCTATTCCTGCAGACCGATCCCGACCCGCTGGATTCCAGCGCCGCCGCCCCCCTCCGCCTGGCGGGGGTGAGGGTGGGGGTTTCTGTTGTACAGTAAATATGGCTGCCGGATCAAAGTGGTCATGGAAAATCAGGTTTGGACTGACTCACTGGAGCAACGACTCACCGGCTGGACCTGCACACAGCTGCAGTTTGTATTCTTCACTGCTGTTCAGTTTCTCAGTTTACTTTTATTGTTTGAGTTTTTATGATCTGGCAACAAGAAAACATACATTATGGGGGAAAAGTTGTTTCTGCAGGTTTCAACTCAAATTTAAGACTTTTTTTAACCACTATGAATGAAATTTAACACCTGGTGGTCACTCCACTAAAAACTAATCAATAGGCTAATTATCTATTGATTGATGTGAAACACTGTGATACTGATACAGTATTGTGATCCTTTTTTCAGCCATATTTACAGAAATGTACAAACTTTATGTAGCCAACTGGCGATAAATTAGCACTTTTATCCATAATTAGGCCTGGACAATAAACCAATAACACTATATGTCTCTATAGATGCATGATCAATATCAATAGATAATACATATCATCAAATATACAATAATTTCACTAAACTCCAATCCAGAACTGCACAGGATTCTGGGAGATGTAGGCAGAGGAAAGACTTTAGCTGATCAATCTCTCATTTCTAGCTAAGACCAGCATTTCTTCCTTAGGTTGGTGGACTCAACTAACGCTCTCACTGTCTGGTTGCCTAGCAACAACATGCTGTTTCCCCCAACTTCGGTTGCCTAGCAACAACCTGAGTAACTGGCACAGCAGTTTCCAGTTTACCCACTGAGCCTCAAAACTGCTAAAAATAATAAAAAACAAAATGGAGAGAAAACTGGACAAAGCAGGAACAGTCACTCCACCAGTCTGGAAGTATTTCAGAAATTTAAAACAAAAAAACAAATAAATAATTATGGATATCAACTGATATGAAACGACATGTTGCACAGAAAAAAGCTAGCTAGTTAGCTAGCACCCTGCAGAATAAAGCGGTAGTAAAGTGAGAATTAAAGATGTAAATATTTCAACTCAAATTTAAGACTTTTCAAGGCTTATTGAATAAAAATTAAGACTTGTATGTAATGTCCATTCAGCTGGAGATTAATTTGCACTAAGCTGTAAGACACAAAAAGCTAGCTAGATAGCAATGTTAGCAGTGAGTTACTGGAAGCCTCAAACATTTAGCTGTCTGTGTGCGACTCAAACGTTTGCCTGACAGAAAAGTATTGCGAGAAAAAAATTAAGACAAAATTTAAGATCTGTGATCAACGTATTTAATGTCAACTTCCTTTTTAAAAAAGTAATTTAAGACTTTTGAAGCTGTTCACTTGAGAGGAATTGCAGCCAGAGAATCCAGTTTGTGTTTTTCTGCTGAATAAACCAGATTACTGGGTCTGTTTGTGTTTTAAGGTGAACTGTGTCCATGCTGCCATCTGTACAGCGCCACCTGTTGGCAGTCAGGTGTCCAGTCTGTGTATGTTTAGCTGTTCTTTACTGTGGCCATAAAAGCTGCTCTCATATCCCCTGTTTTAGCAGTGGGAAGGAAAACCAAGCAGCTTTGATATGAAACGCTGTATTTTTATGTCCTGCCTCTCTCTCGGCTCTTTGTGTTCCTCTCCTGAGGAATCCTGATTGTTTAAACACGTTAGCTGTGAAAATCTGTGCTGTTATTTCAGCTGTTTGACTGAAACGGTCAGAGAAGAAGAGACTGAATGCATTCAACTGCAACTTCACCTGCAGTCACAACAAAAACAAGAACAAATATTAAATATGAGGAACTCTAAGTTCATATTGTTGCACTTAAAGTGACGAGGAGAAAATTAAAGTAAATTTTAAAGTGATGGAAGAGCAAATTTGATCCCATCTGGACCCGGATGCCTGCAGACACAACGGTCACCAGACTCTCACCTTTCAGGATGAAAGTTTCTGCTCTTCTTTTCTAAAAGAGACTAAAGTTCCTCATTTCACATATTTTATTTTCTCCTCAACTTTCTGTCTCTAAAAAACACTCAAATCAAATCAGTTAAATAGTCGATAGTAATTTGTTTTTTTAGGAAAGAGTTGATATTCATCGTAGATACAAAACATGAAAACGATTTTGCATGTTTGCTTTTTAAAAGAAAAACATTTTGTTTTCAAATCCCTTTGGGTTCAACCAAATTTATTTTCACCTATAAGAACAGGATTTCTTTCCAAACACTTACTGTATTTAACTCAGTTTGATCAATTTAATGAAAGCTGATTTAGCTGCAGTAAAGTCAGATTTTCAGTACAAGAATCTGGATAAACATGTTCTACTGATTATAAACACTTGGTTATAAAAAAGTAACATTTATTATTGTAAGAAAATTATGTTGGCAATAATTTTACCCTGATTAAAAATAAAAAGTTTTGTTAACATTTTATTTTAAGGTGTGAGCATAAGACTGACTTAACAACATGGACAATATATAAATGTTTGATGTCATGAAGTGTCATCCTGGAGATAATGACACTTTTAATGTAACTTTGCATTAAAAGTTTCATTATTTAGCAAATGAAACTCCATCAAAGTAATTATAAACATTTATAAAGTCTCCTTCATGTTATGTCAGTCTGATACTCAGCTCTTCAAATAAACGTTACCAAAAATGCATCTGCAGCTCTGACAGACGGGACAAATTTGGATCATTCTTGAATTGCAGTTAGGGGCCACAGTCGGCCCCCGGGCCTCGTGTTGGACAGCCCTGACATAAACAGAGCTTTACTTTGTTCCTAGAAATGGCGAGCCAACCAAAGGAACCGCTGGAGGATCCCAAGAGGCAGAGCTTCTGGATGGTGACGATTATTCAGTGATACTATTGATCAGTTTCTGATCGATTCTCGACTCGTAAAGCGAATCTCTGCTTCCGTTTCCACCCAGCCGGGGAACTACGCGCGCACGGTGCAGAGAACGGACCAGTCCTTCCAGGCCTGTAACGACATCACGGCCTGCTTCCTGGAGCGAGCCAAGGTGGAGAAGCAGTACGCGCAGCAGCTGAGCCAGTGGAGCAGCAGGTGGAAGGCCATCATGGATTCCCGTGAGACAAACGCCTCATCGCTGCTTCCCCAAGCGCAGCAGCACTGCTGCAGCAAACGTCTTCATTTGTGCCACTGTCATTTTAGAGATAGTAGTCAAAAAGTTTCCAGAGGTCATCATTACTATCTTCAAAACAAAAGCAGCACAAACAAAAAATTGCAGCACAAAAGTAGCTGAGTAGATTAGGTTGACCTCTGATGACCTCTAGAAACATTTCTTAAAATGACTGCGGCACAAACAAATTGTTAATTCAGCGGGAGCAGACATGTCTGAAGATGTCGGAGAATTTTGCTATTAGGTGAATTATTGATAAACCGAGCAGATAGTTGAGATTTACACAGCTGCATTTTTACATTAGCTTCCACTAAATATTATTGTTGCTCTTTAGCATTAGCTTCCATTACATACCTTGTTTTTGTAGCTCTTTAGGTTTAGCAGAATAAAGTTTATGTTTGGTACTTCCGGTTAGCGCAGCTAGCTTTTTGTGTTACCGACCTCCGAGACGTGGATATGAAGTAGCTTCAGTTGGTTTCGCTGTTAAATGTGGCAGAAACTAAAGGAAATTCAGTTTTTCTCCCCAGAGAAAATCGGATCCATAAACGGACTCTCCTCTGACCGTGTCTCTCCTCCAGGAGGGGCTGATCACTCTTTGCTATGTTTGCTGCTAGGGCCTGTGTACGGCTCCCTGATGAGGGCCTGGCAGTGCTTCTTCGCCTCCACCGAGCGCCTGGCGGCCCTCCACTCCTCCATCTCACAGTCGCTGGTCGCAGAGGAAGGAGAGCGGGTGAAGACCTGGCAGAAGGAGACGTTCCCCAAAAAGCTCTTCTGTGGCTTCAAGGAGAGCTACGACAACAAAACCAGTTTCTCCCGAGCGCAGAAGCCCTGGTCCAAGAAGCTCACCAAGGTCCAGGGCTTGAAATTGATCAGTTCCTTAACATTTTCTCAAACCTTTCCATTTAGCAAACCCACAGGCAACGCTGGAGAAACAAACTGTTACCAAGTGTTGTTGGTCTACTGGAGTACACATGAAAAAGACTAAGTTATAAGTAACTTGTCAACAATATTTCAAACTAAAATCATCTCAATGTTGCCAAAATGGAAAAACTGACACCTTGAACACATCACACTGCAAAAACACAACATATCACCAAGTAATTTTAGTCTCGATTCTAGTGCAAATATTTTAGTACAGTTGAAATAAGACAAAACAAACTGACAAGTTTCTGACTTTTAACAAATAGAAATTATTTTAGCCATTCTGACTGACCCTGATTTAACTTCAGATAGAGAGAAAATATGTATTTTATTTGTTGTATTTTAAGCTTGATCTTTTATTGTAGTTTTAAAAAATGAAACCCGTTTGAGCCTGAAGGTAAAGTAGAATAATCTGGGAGAATCTTGATTTGTAGCCTGAAAATAAACTCTTTCATCAAACAGTTATCACGTTTTACAGCTTCCTCTTGTCAGAACTGATCTAACGGCTCCATCAATAATGTTCAGCTTTTCCCATCAGAGGCCTGAATGCGGCTCTGTTTGTTTGCGCTGCACAGCTGGAGAAGGTCCGGCTGGCGTACCACAAGGCGTGCCAGAAGGAGCAGGCGGCACTGGAGAAGGAGAAGCAGGCGAACGACAACCCGGCGCTGAGCGAGGAGAAGAAGCTGAAGATGGCCGAGGCCAAGGAGAGAGCCGCTGAGGAGCGAGAGAGAGTGAGACATCAACACAACCGGTTTACTTTCAGCGTCCCTGATTGAAAACATGAAGCGTTGCAGCTGCAAGCGGTCGCATTTAATCTCCTGGGAAAGCCTGAGCTTGAAGTTTCGGCCTGCAGCGTTTCCCTTCCATGGAGGTTTGTTATCGTTACTGAGCTCAGTGTTTATGGAGACCGGCAGGGGAACGCTGCGAGATTAAATCCATCACTGCAACGTCTCCTGCTGATCACAAAGGCCTGTTTTCTTCCTGAGGAGGTCAGAGAGCCACATGAAAAACTCTGCAGGAAGTGACATCACAGGCCATTATAGACGGAAAAAAGGATAAACTAACACCAGAAAACACACATTTTTAGATTTATATCAGAAACTTTCTAGAAAAATATTGGAATAAAATGAAAAGTTGAAAATTTGCGACTTTTTGAACTAAAAAATGTCCAATATATATTTTTTCTTAATGTCAAGTTTTACCTCAAAATTTAACATTTCCTTTGAAATGCTTACATTTCCAAATATTATCTACACTTTTTTAAGGTTTTATTGGCTCTGGTGGCGTTTAGTTGATGGTGAACTGACAAGAAAGTGGGTAATGAGAGAAGACATGGGTCAAAGGTCGCCAGGCTGGGAATCGAACCTGCGACATACTACAGCCTTTCTGTGTTGTGCTTAACCCCTGCACCACCGCAGCATCCCTCTAGAATTATTTTTAAATTGATCTCAAAATTTTAGTATTTTCTATCAATTTTTAATTTTCAAATTCAGAAATTTAAGAATTTTTATTGAAAATTTCTGAAATTAATCTCAAAATTTCAGTCTTCAAAAAAAAAAATCTGAGTTTAAGTTCAAATTTACTTTGTTTTTTCCTAGGTATCTGACCCTGATGCACCGTTCTAGTTTAGCGAATGCTTGTTTTCCCCTAAATTAATTTTCCTGGATTAATTGGTTATAAAGCACTAACTTGGTTTCTATGGAGGTTTGTTATCGTTACTGAGTTCAATGTTGCATAGATGATTAAATCCGTCGTTAGAAGATCTTTGGTTGGTTATAAGGGGTTTTTTTTCTCTGAAAAGGCCAGAGAGCGATATGAAAAAGCTCTGGAGGAAGTGACATCATACACGCCTCGCTACATGGAGGAGATGGAGGCCATTTTTGAGCAGTCGCAGGAGGAGGAGAGGAAGAGGATCAGCTTCCTGAAGCAGGTCTTCCTCTCCATCCACAGACACCTGGACATCACCAACAATGAGAGGTGAGACGTTTTCCTGCGGGAACGCCTCGTCTCCAGCACGATGAGTCTCCAGCTTGTCTTCTTCTTCTTCTTCAGCGTGAAGGCGGTTTACAGCGAGCTGCATCAGACTCTGATGTCCATCGACGAGCAGGACGACCTCAAATGGTGGAGGAGCAACCAGGGACCCGGCATGCCGACCGACTGGCCCAAGATCCAGGTACCGGCCGATGGAAGGAGAGGAGTCCGGTCCACTTTAACCCGACTCTGGTCCGTTAGCCTATAAAGTCGGTCTGGTTGGTGAGGTGTGAACGCTAACTGACCTCTGGTCCTCCAAACCTCAGTATCGCTTCTGAGGAAGTGAACTTTGGTTCGGTTTGAATGTGAACGCCAAGCGGACCAGAGACCGCTCCACAAACAGGAAGTGGACTACAGTGCAGGGCATTCTGGGTAAATATAACCAAAGCTAACATGCTAGCCTAGCGCTAGCAGCAGAAATGGCTCCTGGTCTTTAGCCTAAAGAGAAATCCTCCACCGCTAAAATCCTCCATCTTGTTTCCATCTGGTGAAGAAGGAAGTTGCTCTCAGTGTCTTCAGAGGTTTTTGTGTGGTTTCCTTCAGTGGTTCTTGGTGCAGCGCCCCCACAGGCCAGGAGGGGAACAGGTTGGTTTGACTCAGAGCCACAGCAGCTGGAGGTGGAGGGAGATGTTCTGGTTCCAGTAGAACCGGGTCAACCGGACCATCAGGGGGGAAAAGAACATTAACAACAAAAACCTGATAACTTTTATTGATTTACTTTTGGATTTTTTTTGGTGGAATTGTGATTTTAGCTAAAAACTGGAATCAAGACATGTTTAGGATTCCAGAGTTAGAGGTCAAAGGTGAACTTTGGAAATGTTTATTTCAGTTTTAGAGACTTGTGAAGGAGAGCCAATAACTACGGAAGACGTATTTTCATATTTGTGAATGAATTATCTTGCTGAATATTTTTGCATTCGGTCATTTTTCCCTTCGTCCAGGAATGGGTCCCGCCTGTGAAAAAGCTGAAGAGGAAACGGAGGAACCAGAAAGGCAAAGAAAGTCGACCGTAAGTCACTAAAAATGACTTTTCACACGTTTCCCTCAGCATGGGGTTATTTCTTGATGTCTGTATTTCCATCTGCAGCGTGATGATTGGCGGCGTGAAGGTCAGAGCGCTGTATGACTACGTGGGAGAGGAGGCCGACGAGCTGTCCTTCAGAGCAGGTGAGAAACGACCACAGGAAGTGATGTCACTCCTGAGTTGAAGTCGACCTTTTAAGCTGAATTAGTGGACAGTGCAGACCAGCTTGTTTTATGGAAGCATTTTCTGTTTTACTGAAGCTATATTTACACACTGGGGGTCCAGAATGTGGATCCAGTGTCATGAAATGTGTGGTTGGTGGTGGTGAGGAGATGACGCAGAGAACCCAGGTTATGGTGAAGATGAATTTAATGATGAAGATAACTCATAGAGTCCAAGTCAGGCAGCACGGCAGGAACAACTAGCACGCAGCTAACAACCGGTAGCAACTGACAGCATCAAACAAGAGCGTCGAAAACCAGGACTTAAACAGTTCTACTGGAAAACAGACTAAACAGGAACCAGCACAAACCAGGACTTGCCAGTTCCACTGGAGAGTGCCGACTACATTAGACATAGACAACGACAATACACACGACGAGGATCCGACACAGACAAAGACAACAGGTGGGGTTAAATACACAGGGAAGGTAATCAGGGAACGGGATACAGCTGGGAGCAATCAACAGGGAAGACACAGAGACAGCCTCACAGGTCTACACAGAAACTCAAAAATAAACACACAGAAACACGGAACATGACATCCAGGGCCATCTGCAGCCTCTGGACTGATTTCAACAATTTTTTTTTTCTAACGATTAATTAGAATAAAATGTATTAATTAGATTTAGAAAAATGCAAATTTTTCATTTAACCATGCAAGTGATTTTTATACAGTATTAAGAATACATAAAAAATTACCTGAAAGTTAATAACAGCATTCATTTAGTGAACGTTTGACTGTAGCAAATAAAAATCCTTCAAACATGAAAATGTCAGGCGTTTCTGCTGTACATCAATACATCATTAACAATCTGTTGATTATTTATTGATTAACTGATTAATAATCAGTAATAGGCGCTTAAGATGAGATTTTTTAAAACGAATTTGAACTGGATGAAGCTAAAACTGCCAGTTGAGTCAAATATGAAGGATTTTTAAAATCTAAAATGCAAAATGTTTATATTTTTTAACATTTTTTGCCTAATTACTGCACTGACTAAAAAGTCTTTATAGTCCAGATAATGATTAATCTATTACTAAATTAGTTGAATCGATTAATCACAATTAACCTGATTATCCACAGAATCAGCAGGTGTCTGACTTATAAAATGTATTTTATATACATTTCATTCATTCATAATAAATATGAATAGTTCATGTAACAACTAACAGAAATCATGAATGAAAGGAGAAAAGGAAGCAGAAATTTATAATCAGACAATTTCAAATCAGCAAAAACAAAACATCAGCTTATTTGATGCTGTATTGCTTCAAATATGAATATAATGAAGTGATACTCAAAGTTATTTTAAATGCAGAAAGAAATTCGGATTGTTTTATCTCACTGTTTATTCCATGAACTCAAACGCATCGTCGCCGTTCTGAATCCAATGTTTAAAAAATCTCACTTCCCTTTCAGTTATATTTGTTTTCTCTTTTTGGAGATGCTTTGAAACATTTCTGTTGCTGTTCTGCAGGTGAGACGTTCCTGAAGGTGGAGGAGGAGGACGACCAGGGCTGGTGTCGGGGGGTGCTGAGCGGCGGGAAGGAGGGGTTCTACCCCGCTAACTACGTCGAAGTCGCTGAGTGATGATGACCCTGTTTTTACCCACAAAATGTTTGTTTTTCATTCTTTTGAAAGCAACAGATCATTAATATTTCTGCTGGAAGATGTTCATGTCCAGTGCTGAACCACAACCAGCTGATCCTGACTTTTAAAACCTTCAAATTCTAACTTATTATGACGGTTAAAGGGGCAGCAATATATTTTTTATTTTCCATCATGTTTTAATGTTTTTCCCTCATCAAAAACAAACCTGGAGTGTTTCTTTGGTGTTTGAGAAATCATTTAATCTCCATGGCAACCATTCAGCTAATAAAATGCCTGGGTGGACCTAGCCCCGCCTTCGAGGCACAGCTCCTCCCCCACTCAGCTCCTTCAGACTAGCCAGAAGCAATTAGCACACTTGATGGAAATGCGACGCTGGTAAAAACGTTACAGGGTTAATAGAGGAGCCATGTCGGGATGACTTTCTGGAGGCGGAGCTTCAGAAAGAGCAGGCGTTTTTAAAGAGACAGGCCCAATTTCAAGGCGTTAAATCAGGAAGTCAAATTTCTTTTAAGTCACATTTTCTATATGTAACATTTTTTAACAACTGAAAGTAACAAATTATTAATTGTGCTCTAAGGTGGCCTCTGTGTGCCTGGGAAACACATAGTACTGCCCCTTTAATTTAAATTTGAAGTGATGTTTGGACGGGATGTGTTTCCGTATGAATCTGTTCATGCATGTTGATGTGTTTGTAAAGAAAAATATTTATTTTCTTCCACCATAAATGAATTGTTATATCTCACTGCTGACTGTTTACAACATTCTGCATGCAGTGTGAATGTTTACCTTCTGGGAACACAAATGACATATTTAATGAATTACATTTCACAATAAAAGCATCATTTTGCTTGTTGGTACGTGGCTTTTAATGAGAATCTGTAAAATAAGTTAAAAACATTGAGCATCATTTTTCTTTCACTGTTTCATGTTGGGATTAACAGATTCAAAGGTTTTTTCCGTCTACAGATTTTTATTTTTTTTAACCATTTTTCAACATTTTTTATCATAAACACAAATTTATTTGCCAATCATAAAATTTAAGTATGAATATTATTTGCTGTGCATCATCTTTCTGCCTGACTGCCAGTCAAATTAATCAGCTGCTTTTTTCTTCAGGTGTAACGAGAAAGAAATGGAAAAGTTTCCACTAAAAGTTTGTTTAGTTGAGAAGACATCAACTAAACGAACCGAGCAGCAGGTCGGAAACTGCTGCAGAAAACGCAAAGAAACGCAAACATCCACTAAAATCAGAAGATATGAGGCAGCAATTATGATGAATGGATGTAATTAACAGTGAATAAAAGTAAAACAAAAACAGCATTTTATTATATTTCCATTGTAGATAAAATAGCAGGAGTCCATGTTTTGCTATAAACAGAAATTACTTTGAAATGTCAAAAAATTTGCAAGAAAAAACTTGCAAATTTTCACGTCTCAGAATTTTTCTAGGAAAAAACATGGAAAGTTTCAAAAGTAAATTTTTTCTCGGAAATTTTAAACTTTTGAATCTCCGTTTATCCACTGAATCTCCTGGTTTCTTTGACTCATTTGTTTTGTGTCGAGTCCTGGAGGTTTAACTCTGTAAGGACATAAATCAGATGCAGAAATGAGCCGACGCCTGCGTTCGTTGGTAGTTGAAGGAGCGGATTTTGTTCCCATCCAGTGTTTCAGTTTGAGATAAAGATCTGAATCGTTTAGAGAAACCTGTTGGACAAGATGTCTGAGCAGCAAACGGATTTCCTGCTGCTGGTTCCCTGTTCAGACCGACCCAAAGCCTCTGGTTCTGTGAGTATTTGTCTTTCACACCTTCCAGGTTCTGAATGGAGCGGTTCTGGTCGCGGTCCGGGAGCGTTTCGGCTCCGAATCGGGATCGTTCTGACTTGTTCTGTGTGTTTCTGTGTGAAAGCCCATGGAGTTCGCCTGCGGGTTTGTTTACGTGCCGCCGTCCCTGAGCCGGAGGGAAGTCCAACGATCCGGCGGCAACGCAGCCAAACGCTCAGGTAGCTCACCTCTGCTCCCATCACTCACAGCTACACAACCCGTGACCTTTAACCTCACCTGAACGTGTAGAGAACAAAACCTGGAGGGGTTTTACTGGAGGGAAACTAAACTTTGTGTTTCTGGATTTTCCTTGAGCTTCTTGAAACTGGTTGGTAACAAAGTGATGAGTAAAACAGCTACAGTCAGATGCCTGCTGAGTCACACTTAACCAGGTCAAAGGTCATCCAAACACTGAGCACAAAGCATCTAGTATTTATAAGCGTTTAGTAGGGCCTTTTTATATGGAAAAAATTAGTAAGTTTATGTCAAAAACTCTGACATTTTGAGATTAATCTCAAAAAGTTTCTAGAAAAAAACTACAAAATTATCTGAGCTGAAAAAAGTTGTACATTAGTGGGGAAAAATAATCAGAAATCTTTAGATGAATCTTGAGATTATCTGACCTCAAAACATCAGTAAATATCCAAGAAAGTAATAAGAGATTTTCAGATTTATCTCAGAAAATTTCTAGAACATACGTGGAAATTCCTGAGCTTAAAGTTTTAAAAATTGTAACTTTTAAAACTGGATATTTCCAAAAGTCAAAATTTTTTGACTTTACAAGCTCAGAAAATTTCCACGTTTTTTCTATAAAATATTTGATTTCTGAGATTCTTTGACAGAAATTCATTCCTATTTTTTTCTATCTACAACGGGCCTAATGCATTGTTGTGAGCATTTTATTTATAAGGATTTGTTTCCCCGTTTCTTTGTTATGTGTGGGGTTGTGTGAAGTAGTGGTAGGTAGTCAGTATGTTACAGAGTGGCGGTGGGTTTGATCATCTGGTTGATTTTAGTGCAAATATCTGCGTGTTCATAGTCCAGTAGGATGTAAATAAGTGGATTTAACTTGTTTTTCTATTTTAAGCCCTTGATTTAATTAAGTTGACGGCCTTTTCTAACATGGAAAATGTTGCCATAAGTGAAATAGTCTCCCAGTGGAGCAAGTACTTTTTAAAAATCAATACTAAGAAATTACTGACATAAAACCAACTCTTGCTTGTTGCTGAAAAGTTACTTGTAAATTGGTTTTGTCTTATTTCAAGTGCACTAAAATATTTGCACTAGAAATTACCAAAAATTCTTGGTAAGATTTTGTGTTTTTGCAGATGTTGCCTGTGCGTCAGATTTACAGTTGTACTGGAGAAGAGCAGATATAACGGTTCTGGCTCGTCTTTTTTAGGTTTTGGAGGTTTTGGAAAATGGAAGTTTGTTCTCCTTTTAGTTTTTGCTGTAAAAAACAATGGGAGTGATCATATTGTAAATGTTTCTTTTTCCAGCCCTTCTTCCTCCGGTTAAAGCCCTTCGTCCTCGTACTCCTCCTCCTCCGCCCCCCACCAATCCGCTGTCTGCTAAAGCTTCGTCTCAGAAAACCTCTGGACAGCGGGAGAGAAACCAGGAAGTCGGATCCTCCAAACCCGTTTCTCTCTTCTTCAACCATCCAGAACTTCAGCGAAGACCAGAGGTGGATTCTCCTCCCGGAGGATCGGCTTCTCCAGCGATGCCTTCCAGAAAGATCGGTACAGACGTTATCGATCTATTGACGAAGCTAAACGTTTTCAAAGCTAGAAACTCTGAAGAACTAAGCATAACATTTGCAGATTTGTGAATTAGTGAAAGTGTTTCTACCACTGCTGATCTGAGCAGAACTGTGTTTAATGTAAACTCATCAATCTTTTAACATGGATTAAATCTATATTTTTGTTCTGAATTATTCCTGTAAAGCTCCTCCTGTGTTTTTCGCACAGCCCTTCTGCCGCCATTCATCAAGCCTACAGCGAATCCTGATCCCAAACAACCTGATCCGCCTCAAACCTCCAACAATCAGTCGCTTTGGTACGTCGACACAAAACATGAATCAGGTTCAAACGTGGAAACGACGGAGGACCTTTACTCCTACACATTACCAGAAGGCCAAGGCGGAGAGGCGAAGCTTCCTCCTGATAGAGGAGTCGTGCTTGGATCCGGTAAGAAATGTTTTAAAATCTGCATTTTTGCACTTTTAATGTAAAAACACTGCAAACTGATCCTTATGGGTTCCAAACATTAGCTCCACCGCTACCTCCAAGACCTTCATTTATGCCTCTAAGCCCAGAGTACATGATGGTTTTATCCTCACCTGCCGCAGCTCCTGCGGCGCCTCAGACGCCGCCGCCTCCTTCATCCAAACCTCCGCTGCCTGCAAGTAAAGGTATTATAACGTCCAGCCTGGACGGTCCAGGTGTTAAAGGACAAGAGGTGCAGATTTCCATGAGTGTTTTTTACTGATGGGAATTTCGACTCTTTCAGACAGCCGGTGTTTTGTCAGATCAGAATACGCAATCAAAATAGCACACATGCAGTGA
Source organism: Poecilia latipinna (assembly GCF_001443285.1). Taxonomy (NCBI): domain Eukaryota; kingdom Metazoa; phylum Chordata; class Actinopteri; order Cyprinodontiformes; family Poeciliidae; genus Poecilia; species Poecilia latipinna. The sequence goes on from NW_015115851.1 coordinate 43,501, forward strand.
ATGCGCATGCGTGCGCATGCATATTAAGAGTTCCGCGATATTTAGAGGAGCTGTCAGTTTAGCATACGCGACAAGGTATGACAAAAATAAGTCAATACACCGTTTTCAATTATATCTA